>NC_056751.1:43569982-43849982 GCF_019279795.1 Protopterus annectens | reverse complement strand
AGGATCTGAAGCCTTGAATTCATATCAAGGTTTATCTAAAATCAAAGTTTCCCACTGACGTCCTAATGTTTCATCTGACCACAAAAATATTATCCATTTTTTTTAATTAGTGAACCATATCATTGCTGATATGAACATATATTCTTATGTTAGAAAATAATATATATGAAATATGTTTTGGTAAACTAATACAGCCTATCATATGGGGTCTATAGCTGCAATGGACCCATGGTCATAGTATTTCATTGTTGGGGGACTTTACAATCCTCTAACATGACTGCTTCATGCTTTTATTCACAATGTATTCAACTGTGATATAAAAATGAAGATTTCTTTATAACATCCTGAACAAAGGCGCAGAAACTGAATGTCATTAGAACATGTGCTTTTAAATTTGTTCATTAGCTAAACTGAAGTTATTTTAACAGTGTTTCCTTCAGCAAAAAACTGTTAAGGATGTTTTCAAGACAGCAGGATTCATAACTGGTAAATGAGATAAGATGCAATGGGAAAAGTGCAATTTCCAAACGGTTTACCATCATAATATTGAATTACAAAATGTCTATCATTTGGTCGAAATATTAGATCCCAACCCAAAACATTGAATTGTCAAAATGTCTACAATCATTACATTGAAAAAGCAATGAGATCAACTCTACTATTTTGCAGGGTGGCCCCCCTGCACCCCCCATGTGGGGGCTGTGCCCCCCACACCCCCCTACTTAAATATATTAACTCCGAGATCGCACTACAGTGCAGAAATGGGCAAATTCGATAATTTCGACATTGTGAGTTTGGACTAATTTAATTTCAACATTTTGATCATTCAATATAGTGTTTTCAACCAATTCAGTTTCAACCATTTGTCATTCAACATTCTGATGGTAATCCTTTCCAAACACATCCCAGAATAGGCATCACATGTTACTGTTTTACTCACAAATCATACACAAGAAAGGATTAGGACCGTGCATCATCTTCCACAATATGAGGTCACTGAAGCATAATGTGCAAACAATAGAACAGCAGAAACACAACAGCATCTCTGATGTCCAGAACATGCTTATGTGGAAAAACCAAAGAGAGAACAGCATCCCTGATATTCAGAACATGCTTACGTGGAGGAACCAAAGAGGGAACAGCATGCATGATGTCCAGAACATGCTTACGTGGAGGAACCAAAGAGGGAACAGCATGCATGATGTCCAGAACATGCTTACATAGCGGAATCAAAGAGGGAACAGCATCCCTTATGTCAAGAACATACTTACGTGAATGAACCAAAGAAGGCAACCACAATGGTGGAGGAGCTATGTGGCACAATAGGAGTGTTTGTGTTTAAGAGGCAGGCCCAAGCTACAAAAAATAACGAAACACACACATATACAATGTACATAAAGACATGCACACACATGCACACAAAGACACACTCACACCCACACATGAGGGCACATGCACATATGTAGACTCAGGCACACATACACAATTACATGTATGTTAAATTAACAATAAAATGCATAACAGACCACATGTAAAAGCATACTGCTATGACAGAGGTATTGTACAAAATCAAAAGACCAGGTAACCAGTGATATTGATGTATATCGAGAATCAAGACACCTCCACTTTCAGTCCCTGTCTGTGCAGTTACTGCTCTAAATGTGGGGAAGGTGCTGAAGCCTTTCACTGCTGGGGAACTTTCTGCAGCTTTAATCTATGTCTCTCTAACTGCACGGATGCCTGCATTCCCCCAGGTGATGAGAGCTTGGAGGGTGTGGAGCTTCTTGTTTAAACTCCTGGAATTGAGCAGTAACACCTTTAGATTTCCTTGCGTTGATTTTACTGTGCTGGAAGGTTTGTCATTTGGCATTGCCTAAAAAAGGATGAAGGGCAATGTTTTAGCCAATATTCAAAAAGCTAGAGGGGATAAGTGCAGACTATCTTTGACAAAACAACATGGTATGTTAACCATAACCTCACATGCTGACAAATATTGTGTACAGTCCACTTTGAATGACACCAGAAACTACGCCAGTTATTAAAGTCAATCATCTTTTGTTTGTACTGTGGCATCATCCTTGGTGAAGGTAGAGTGCTGTTCAATGTTATGCACATAACAGTTCTTTGACTAGTTTCACGAGTGGGTCTTCTTCAGTAAGTGTCCTATGTTCTGCTATGATAAGTTCCATGGCTTTGCATATAAAGATGATGAGTCTAATGGGCTATAATTACCTGAATGTATACAGGGATCACCTTTGTTTAGGGAAGTAAAACTTTTTTTAATACATGCCCATCCATAACTCACTTTTTCCCATACTGGGTCGCTTGGTTGGGGTGTCACATCAACAGTGACCATCATCTGGATTTATGTTCGCCACTGATAAATATATGTATTTATATTACTGTATTAGCAATCCTCCCCACTTGGGAGTCAAACTCTGTACCTTCTTATTTCTAGTTAGCCACCTAACCATTATGCAAATCCTCAGCCTAGCCTAAGCTTGTACTGGGATAAAAGCCTGCCCCTCCACACAATCCTATCCAAGGCCTTCACCTCCTTCACCACTTGAAGTAATATATTCAGCTCCAAGAGGTCACTGTACCTTAGAAAAATGTAACTTTACTTACAGTGGTGATTTCTGAAGACTAGCATGCCACTTAAAAAAGAAAAAAATATATATATATATATATATATATATATATATATATATATATATTTATATATATATATATATATATATATATATATGTAGTTCCCCTTCACAAGATCGAATGGATGGAAGCTCGAAATTCATAATCTCGAGACCAGAATCTCGAACATCCATTCACTTAAAATTGTGAATGGGAGCCTTAGGTTTAAAAAAATTAAAAGTTAACTTACCTTATTGCAGGGGGCCAGGTCCCCTGTACCCTAGCAGTTTAAATGTAAATGTTCCGTGACCGCACTATAGCGGAGGAATGGAAAATCTTCCGTTTTACGCTTACACGTATAGCGAGGAATGGGAGATTTCCCTTTCCTTCACTATAGTGTGATCTCAGAGTAGGTATATTTAAGTAAGGGGGGTGTGGGGAGTGCAGGGGGGCAAAGCCCCCCTACGAAAACATTTGAAAGGTGTTGATTTTTTTTTTTTGGTCCCTTTCATATGTTCGAATTTCTCTAAATTCGAGATTCTGGTTTCGAATTTATGACTTTCGAGTTTAGAGGAATTCGATCATATATACCATATTTTCCCCGAAAATAAGACCGGGTCTTATACTTTTTCCCCTGCCGAAATACACATTAGGGCTTATTATCAGGGGACGCCTTATTTACCCCCCCCCATACAACATTCTACATTTATTCATTTATTCATGTGCAAAAATCGACATTTATTCATGTACACAAATTGACATTTATTCATATACAAAAATTGACATTTATTCATGTACACAAATTGACATTTATTTGGTACTTTTCTGTTATTGCGCGACAGTTCTAGGTGACATGTTAAGAGTTGTGTGAGAATTCTACATAAACCATGCAACAAAGATTTCAACTTCGGAATATCTACACCTTGGCTTTCACAGTGCAATATTTCATGCTTAACAGAAAGTGCAGAAAAATATCAATAAATGTGTATTGGAGGAGGGGAATAAATCAGGTGAATAACTGCCACTTTTTGAGTGGTGATGCTTTCTTTATTCCTTACCCAAACCGTAAGAGAAAAATGATGGAAAGTCATAAAAATGAAGTCTGGGAACTAATTACCCCTTGATAATGAAACGTTATCTTAATACAATAAAGTCAAAAAAACTGACAAGAGGTTGCTGGCAGCTAAAAGCAGAAGCAATCCATTCTGTTGCACCGATAACAGAAAAGTTATTCAAATACAGTCATGTTATCTTCTTCTGGAACATTGTCATAAGTCTCCAACCCTGAATTCTGGCCTGAATTTCTTGCGACTCCATTTCCTGTAGAACCATTGGCCCCAATCTGTCATGCCCAGCAATAGAGCTTTCCTTAAATGAGCACTGCTTGTCCATGTAGCCTGCTCATAATGCATTGGCAACACAGCTGTCAGTGATTTTATCCCATGAATTCTTCACCCAAGTCATGATCTCTTGCAGGCTAGGCTTCACAAAGTTTACATGCTGATTTCTCTCCATTCTATTTTCAATATAGTCATTGAGTTCCATGCGTAAATGGTCCTTGAATGGCTTGTTTATTGCAATATCAAGAGTCTGGAGATAGGCAGTCATTCCTGCAGGAATCATTATTTGATCTATTTTTCTCCGTGCAAGGAATTTCTTCATGTCTTTAGCACGGTGAGTGCTGGCTGAATCCCAGACTAGCAGACCTCTTTCGCCACCTCGCAAATCAAGTGGCAGCATTACATCGACCCACTTAATTATTACTGCTTGTGTGCACCAGGCTTTTTCAGTTTCACAAATGTAAATGCCTGAAACACGTTCAATCTTATCTTTCTTGCCCTTAGTAATGATTAGAGGTGGGGTTTTCTTTCCTTCTAGACGAATTGCCAAAATACAGGTAACACGTGAACTTTCGTAACCAGTGGAGGGAATGTAGATTGATGAGGCACCCCTCTGATCAATTGTTGTTTGAGATCCTTGGCCCATAAACACTGCAGTTTCATCCATAACAATCATGTTGGAGAGTTGGTATTTAGAAAAGTCGATGCCATCAACAAAGGACTTGAATGCAAGTGCACGTTTAATAACTTCAATATCTTCTAGCTTGAACAGTGTTGTTGATCTTCTTAGAGACAGCTCATATTGCTGAAGGAAACAATCCAGCCAATGTTGTGATGCTTTGAATTCTTCTGGGGATATTTCTAACTGTGGTGCCATTGCAAGGGCAAATGCTTGAATATCAGCCCTGCACACAACCAAAGCCTTTGCTCTTCTGTTAGCAATCCATTCACAGATGATGCCTTCCAGCTCAAGAAATAATGGTTGCTGACCTGCTCCACATTTGCACTTCTTAGCATTTTCCTTGTCGGCCTGTTGACTGAGGTTATCATATGCTGCAGGCCATTTTCGGACCATTTGGAGAGCCAACTTCTTCTCTTTGCAGAAAGCCATCAGATTCTTTCCCCGGGAATCCTCCACAATTCCTTTCTTGTACTCAATGGAATAGCTTTTTCTTTTTGCATTCATCTTGTCTGGGGGGGGGGGTTAATTGAAGACTTATGAAACAGGAGTGGCAACATAAAATGGCGATAGTTAAGAAGACATAACCACAGCCGTTTGTTATCAAGTGCCCACATTTTACATGCGTTGTCTGTGCTTTGACCAATCAAAGTACACTTGCCAGTGTTTATGGGCCAAGAATCTCAACCATCAAGTCTGAGTAAGGATTAGGGTTACAGTAAGAATTGTGGAGGACTCCCAGGAAAGGAATCTTACTACTTTCTGCAAAGAGAAGAAGTCGGGTGTCCGAATGGTCCGAAAATGGCGAGCAGAGTACAATAACCTCAGTCAACAGGTGTCAATAATATTATTTTATAATTCGTGTGTTGTTGACAATCTTAACTGAGGCTTATTTTTGGGGTAGGGCTTATATCATGACCACCCTGGAAAACAATGCTGGGCCTTATTCTCTGGTTAGGTCTTATTTACGGAGAAATACATATATATATATATATATATATATATATATATATATATATATACACACTTCAGCAGTACATCGAACAGTAATGAACGTTTTGCTCCCCCAAACCCCCCATTTGGGGACTGACCCCCAACATCCCATACTTATATATACCAACTCCATGATCGTACATCAGTTTGAATAGGGCAACAGTTATTGTTTTCTGAAAGTGGCTTTTCAGTGGGATCTCCCTTGTGCTGTTGTCAGTTGGCAAAATAACAGTTAAACTATTCCCACATTCCCCAGAATATATACTGCAAAATCCATGATCTGTGTTCCATACATTTTGCTATCACATTACTAACTCATTTCACAATACAGCACAAACTATACTGCACTAATTAAGAGAGTATTTCCCTAATTTATATAGCTTAGCATATATGTGACTTATCTGTCATACATGGCTTGTCTATCATGTGTCTGAACTTAGACATTCCCAATACATGTGGCATTGGCTGTTGTGCATTTTAATATTAGGCTCATGCTGTCATATAAAAACAATGTTCACCATGCAGTAGGCTGCAGTAAACTGAAGATGTACCAGTCAGAATTCTTAAAACTTGCATTCTGTGACTACATTTTAAATGCAAGTAAAGTGACAGGATACTGCTGACTGTGGTGTCTTTTTACTGAGTATGTCAGTAGTTCTGGACTCAGCTGTACATGTAGTAGAACATATTGCAGAATTTCAAAAGAGTAAGGCATAGCACAATAACCAGGGCACTGTCTAGTAATGTCAGGGATATGATCACATACATGGCACTGAGGGAAGGCAACCAATCTGATCAAAAGTAGACAATGGTATCTGAGAAAGTGGTGGTGGTGGACCCCCACTGTTAGCCTAGTCAACATCACTGTCTCACCAGTTGAAATACCTGGTGGTAGGACAGGCAGCAGAACAGCGCAACTTGCTTTAACAAGGTATGCAATACATAATGCAAAGGAAAGCTGTAAGCAGTGGTTAAAATATTTAGTAGTTCCTGTAGTTAAGGAATTCAGTGGTAATTCCTTACTGATTGTTTCTGTTTTAGTTTGACCTGCAGATCCAACTGGGTTCTTCCCACTTGGGCTCACTCCGCTCCCTTAGTCTACTCCCAATTCCCACCCACCCCCACTGCTCCTAGCTTTATACCTCCCATGCTCCTTCTACTTCACTTTTAACCTATCACACCTATTCTATAAACACCCATCATCACCTGCCTCCCTCACATATCCACCATAGCTTATATTATCAAATTGCATTCTCTTGCTAATCACATTAAATTCTATATTGTAATATCTGACTCAAACTTATATAACATACAAGTAAGCATCATGTCCCCTCTACCACTAACACTCATTATCTCCCTGTCTCTTCCTCAACATACATCCTATCACACATCTACTACCAATACCCAAAATCACTTCCATAACATCAAATATAGCAATCTCTGACAACACAAACAGTTTTTCTAATGTAGCACCATATATATTTAAAATACATACATTAACCTCTCCTAACTTCAAACTTTTAAAAGAAAGACCCAAACTCCATAAGTCTCAGTACCACCTGAAAAAACTCCTCTTTCACTCAAACATCTTATCACACATGTTTAACTTATTTCCCTCTCTGGTGATGTTCACCCTAATCCAGGCCCATCATTTACCTCTAGTCCTTCCCACACCCCAGCAAACTCATCCCAAAGTAAAAATCTGAAATGTATTACCCTTAACTTCCACAGCATCTGTAAAAAAATCTCAGACTTTTATGCTTAGGTGGCACTACATACTCCATATTTCTTAGCTGGCACAGAAACATGGCTAAAACCTAACATAAAACATATCAAAGTGCTCCCTCCAGGATATAATTTAATCAGACTAGATAGACTACACAAAAGACTTGGTGGAATTGCATTATTTTACAAGAGCTACTTCACTGTTACAAACTACCCAGGTCCCATCTCTAAATTTGATAATGCTGAACTCCTCGTTGCAATCCTAAACATAAACAACTCTAAAAAACTATGTATAGTTGTCATTTACATTCCGCCATCACAGTACATCCCTAAACTTGAAAAAATCCTATCTTGGATCACAGATGACATTTCCCATGAAACCATTATTCTTGGTGATATTAACATAAATTGGTCAACTCTTACATCAGTCTCTCCCTCTACCTCTGTAAACCTCTTCAATTTCTCACAGATTATATCATCTCCTACAAGGTATGATAAATATAACAAACAAGGTTCCATACTGGATTCGATACTAGTTTCTGAGCCTAATAACTGCACACAAACAGCCACCCTCCCCAACACACTAAGTGACAGCCAACCCTCCTTCACCATCAGAATATCTAAACATTCTCCTAAAAAGGCATCTTTATAAATTAACCAATAACCTAACAAGATTTAATCCAGATTCCTTAATTCACATAGTAAAATCTACTAACTGGACTATCCTAAAAACACTTCCTCTTGATGAAGCCATAAATTGCTTTAATACTGCATTCTTAAACATTCTAAACAGTCTAGCTCCCACTAGGGTAAAAAGAATCAACATTAATCATGGCCTGTGGTTGTCAGGTGCCACCAGGCAACAAATGTCCTTAAGAAATAAATCATGGAAAGATGGGTTAAAAATAAAACCCAAAACAATCTACAGTGCTAGAAACAATTCTTAAACAAAGTTACATAGCTCATTTCAGACAAAAAGTAATTATTTACCTGTCAGTAGACTAATAACTCTCATAATCCAAGAATATTCTTGTCATCAATCAATTCACTTCTTAAACCTGGCACTCAACAATATCTGAGCCCTCTCGCAGGTAAATCTCCTTTTGAAATTGCCACCTACATTAACTTTCACTTCATTAATAGTATTTCCAACCTGCTGTTAAACAATACAGACCAGTCACCCTCAGTAAATCAATCCACATCCTATAACACTTCTCAGCCAAGTACAACCAGTGATAATGTTACTCAAAGCCCCACTACTTCTATTCATACCTTTTCACTTCACCCAGTCTCTACCACCCTCATAAAAACTTCTTAAACTCAAACCAAGTTCTAATTCACCAGACAATCTTCATGTTCAATACCTTAAACTCACTACTGAGTCTATAGCCTATCCAGTCAGTATTCTCATAAACAGGTCAATCACAGAATCACATATTCCAGGCATTTGGAAGAAATCCTTCATTATCCCATTACACAAAGGGGGTAATTTCACATATATATCTAGCTTTCACCCCATTGCTATCTTATCACCTCTGTCTAAAATTCTTGAAAAATGTATACATACACAACGCATTAATTATCTTCTCCATAATAAACTATTGTCCTCGATCCAGCATGGTTTCAGACCAAACCATAGCACTTCAACTGCCCTGTTATCCTTCATGGATACCATAAACTATGCTAGAGACTCTGGTCAGCTTGTATCCACACTGTTTCCAGACCTCTCTAAAGCATTTAATACACTTTCTCACATTAAGCTCCTGTATCATCTTTCCTGACTAGGCCTTACATCCCCTTCCCTGACTTGGTTTAAAAGTTATCTGTCTGATAGACAACAGGCAGTAAAGTGACAAGGTTCCCTTTCTTCCTTCCTGCCAAATATCATTGGGGTACCTCAAGGCTCCATCCTTGGGCCCCTACTTTTCAACATCTTCATAAACAACATCTTCATAAACTTATCCTCCTACCAAGCCACTGTAATCCAATATGCTGATGAGTCAACCATTATCTGCTCAGCAAATAACATAAAGCACCTGCAACAGGTTACCCAAGAAGCCTTTTCGTTCATTGAATTCTGACTATACAACTCCCAACTATTACTCAACCCCAATAAAACAAAGCTATTACATTTTTCCTAAAGGACAAACAGTAAATAAATCAAATTTTAAAATTTATTCCACAAATAATACTCTAATTGAAGCTGTCCTATATAACAAGCTGCTAGGTGTAATCATCGCTGAAAACCTGAAATTTGATCTACATTTCCAAACTAATATTAAAAAAAACATACCACAAACTAGGTATGCTCTACAGGCATTCATGCTTTCTTAATCAGTCCACTAGAATCATAATCACATTATTACCTTCCCTCTTGTATGGTGCTAATATCCTCACTAATCTCCAAATCTTCCTCTTATCAAAATTGGAGCCTGTTATAACAAAATAGTAAAACTGGCCAAAAACTCTACCTGATCTACTCATCATTGCATTTCACTTCAGGCACTATCAACTACCGCATCATCTTAACTTCTTACAACTCTTAACTGCCTACATTATCTATAACCCCACTGGCTGCCCTGCTCTAACTTCTGTTCTCTCTAGCTATGTTACCACTAGACCTCTAAGATCCAAAGACAAACAACTTCTATCAGTGTACAAACCTAAGAAAAATGCTGGTAAATCCCTTTACTCTTATTCCACTGCCAAAGCCTTGAACAATCTGTCCACAGATATCAGAGCAAACAGCAACTTTCTTTCACTTAAATATGCCCTAAAAGAATTTCTAAGCAAATCATGGATCTTGCTCCTGCTCTACTCCCACTTAGTATTATGTCCTTTTATGTTAACTTCCCTTTCTCATCTACCTTCTCTCTCTCCTTTCTACTTTCAACATTTTCTTATTATACCTTACGTACTATTCCTCTCTTGTTAATCTGTATTATCTTACTGATTTTCTCTCCCTCAAATAATGTCTATTGCTATACTAAACCTATCATTTCATAAATAATCAATCTACACTTTTTTTACCTTAACTAGAGTATGTATATTTTATTATTATTCCTTGTCTAAGACTGCTGTTAATAATTATCTATTTTTGGAGCTTTCCTCCTCAGGCCTCTGCTGAAAATGGGCTCCTTGGACCCCAGTCAGGCCATCCTAGTAAACAAATGTGAAATAAATAAAAGTAGCAATGTGGCCATGGACAATATAGCAGGTGTCTTCAGTGCCATGTATGTTATCATACCCCTGACATTACTACACCACTATGGGGAACTGTTCTGCAATACTGGTGTATGGTAGGCATGACAACATACACTGCATGCCCACAACATGTGTGTGTGTAACCACTGCAAATGCTGCTGCACATATTTTGCATCCACTGACTGATCATAACTGTATGTCCATATATACAGATAGATACCTGGTGCATAAAGAGAGTATATGTCAAAAGAAATACTCACAGGCAGAGAGGAATGCGTTACTGCAGGACCTCAGTGAGCATAGACAGTGGACACTGGAGAGAGAAAACAGCAACCAGGTCTTCAGTGAGTGTAGGTGGTGTGAGCTGGTGTCAGAATACAGGACAGTCCATCAGGTTTGTTGCAGGGTCACCAAAATGATCTTGCATGCCAACCAGAAGGCTCATGCCATTTCATGTGAGAGGACTTCCACAAATAGGGGTCTACCATTGCAGACCATCTCTCCACCATGGCAGAGTTTCTGTTGTCTATGTCTGGAGAGACTGAAAGGACCATAACACATGGCAGAGTCCTGGATATGGGAGCTGAACTGAATGCACCATCCTGCGTCTCTGCTGGGGATAATTTAGGTTCAAATTTTCTAATGTCAGTAAAACATTTTAGTGCCACTCTTGAACCATGAGCTCAAAGATGCTCAGTACCTGTCATGCTAATGTTAAATAAACAACTGCAGGTGTATGTCATGCTCCCTGTTCATTACTGAGCAGAGGACACTCCTGTGAGCATCACTACAGCACATCAACGATAAGTCAGTGAAAGGTACAGTTGTGTGTCAGTATGGCTCAGACTATGTGCAGATACATGTACAATCATCAGTCGATGTGTACAGCTATTGTACTTATGGATTAATTGCGGTGTATTGTTCAGTGTGCCATTACTACTGAGATACTCCTTTGTGCGCCAAGATATTCTGAGTTCACTGTGGCACATTTACATATTACATTGTTATCTGCAACTTTAGCTCTGATATTGGCGTAATGCACTGGATTCCACAAACCTTACAGAAACCAGCCCATTATATCTGAACTTCATTATGTAACTGACCACCAAGTTATCTTATTGAGGCAATTTTTGTCTATTATAATAACAAAATTATACTTTCATTATGGTCTGATGATTTCACTATTGCAAATTCTTTGATTTTATTTAATACCCCAATCCCAGACTCTATACCAATAACAGACGTACCTCTCCTTTGGTCTATTCTGGCTATAGCCAGAAAAATTACAACAAGAAACTGGAAAAGTAAAAAACTAAAACTGTATTTTGTAAAGAACTGCAAACTGTAAAAATGAGAACTCCAAATATTACTCATCAATATTTATCTTGGCAAAAACTTAATGATTTATTAGAGAAATATTAATGGTGAAAGTTAATGTAAATTTTTATGGACATTGTACATTGTATACAGTTATTTGATGTTATATTTTGTTACATATTTAATTTTCTGACTTTAATGTTGAAATCAATAACATTTTTTGAGGCAAAAAAAATTACTTTTGACTGCATTCTAGATATTTCTTCATTAACAAAGAATAGACTCCAGCCATTTAGACAGTAGAGCGCAAACTAACCGTTTTCCTCCTGGAATATGTTTTTTAGTCCTCTTGGCATGGGATCACTTATTATCAGAGCCTATTATTTTTTAAGTCCATTAAAGTAAGAATTAGGATATATGTTGTCTAATATCACTGGCTGTTCTTGTATGAGGTACTGCAAATCAACTACTGGTGTAGTAATAAAGTCTTCTACTGCCTTATGGATTTTTTAGTTGTGACTCCAGGTTTATGTTCTGAATTATTGTCAGGTAATCTTTTTCTACCAAACTGTAGAATGCCAATAGTACCTGTGATGGAGAAGGATACTAAACTTACAGAATTCATATTCAGCACCATTGTGAGATATCTAGAACACTAGAGATAGAAATGTTAGAGTAGTTAATAACATTCCTATAAGATGAGAGATGTTGCAGTACTTCAGGAAGATGACTGACTTAAGCAGTCACTCCATTTTCTGAAAGTTGCTGTTATGATAGTTGGCATAATGGTTAAGGTTTTCACCTTCTACATAGAAGGTATAAGGTTCAGTCCTGACCTCTGGTCAATACTGTGTGGAGGTTGTATGTTCTCTGTGTGTCTATGTGGGGTTCTTCCCACCTCCCAAAAACTTGTAGAATGTTTCCATTTCAAACTCATTCAAGAATGGAGATGTGGGCAACAGCACAGACTCTAGATGGTGCCTATTGTTGCAAGAGTTCTACAGACCGACACCTTTGGGTATTAACTTTGTTTACAATATCCTGTAGATAGGATAACATGGATCACAGACTAAGAGCAGTGTCAGGGCTAGCCACTCGATGGTGCTCAAATTATTATCTATGTGATCTCATCACATTGACTAATGTTGCCAAAAATGGGCATGGGTATTTACCAGTGATAAGTGAGTTGAGGACTTGGCCTACTCTCACAAGTGACAAAGACTCATGCTAATGCTGGAAGGAGTCTATGTGCTCCTATTGACCAGTGTTTAACCACCAAAAAGCACACCAGCCATTGGTCAATAAGCTATTGGCCATCCAGCTGTCCTAGTTGGTTTCCTAGGATAGCTCTTTTGAATGAAAGCTAGATGTGAAACCACTCAACCTGCCAAACATGAACTAAGGATTGCAACACTCCATACAGGTTCACTGACAGTATGCAACTTCAAAGTGGATGAGATGATAGTAAGAAGCAGGCAGGATATCCTCTGCATACAGGATATGGGGTTCTGTTTTAATTGTTTAACAGCTCATTTACATTTTCCTTATTTTTCTTAAAGTAAGCTAGCCGGTTAACCTTTGATGTCCCAGTGTCCTCTATTAAAACATACATTTGATTCAGTTACAGTAATATATGTACACTTCTTTTCATGCCAGCAGGGTGCACTCTTGATACATTTTAACACAGGCAAACATCACAAATACATTTTCATCACAAGCATCTGTACAAATCAGTTTACTATACAAATAACATGTAATTATTTTCACAATTCCAGCTATCTGTGCTGGCATATGTTACAAATCCATTGCCCTATTTCCCTGGCATGGCTGGCAGTACCTCCTATCATCACACAGGAGACAAGATGAAAGGGCAGTGCAGCAAATTCACTTGGTTAGGAATCCAGAGTCTACTACTAAGGGAGAGGATAGACTAAAAATTGTATGGAAATTGTGGTGAGGGAAAGGCTGCAAAAAATAGACAGTGAGGGATGTCATCAGAATTAGTGACAGACTCATGGCAATCCAAATCCAGTGTAAAGTTAGGGCACTATTCATAATCTCAGCCTATGCCCCACAGCAGAGTAGTGATAGCAAGGGAAATAGTGCAGTCAAGCAGCAGTTGCTGGACCTACTAGATAAAGCAGGACAACATGAATTAGTGTGGGTAATGGGGACCTAAATGCACACATCAATACAGACACTGAGACAGACAGGCAGAGCAAAATATGAGTTCTACCTGGTTCCTCATGGATGGGGCAGTAGATGTAAAGGACAGGACATTCTATACTTTTGTCTGGCAAATGGCTTGATGGTGGCCAGCACATGATTTAGCAATACAGACGGTCACAGGATCACATACAATAGTGGCCAACATGCAGCTCAGGCAGACTTCCACCTAGTAAGGAAAGGGCACTGAACTACAATCAATGAGTTCAAAGTCATTGCTAGTGAAACAGTTGACCCACAGCATAAACCACTGGTTGCCACAATCAGCAGCATGCAGTGGTCAGAAAAGGCTCAAAGCTCAACAGAGACTAGGCTGAAAACCTGGGAAGTGACTGGAGAGAAAGCACTACAGTTCAAGGAAATACTCAGGGCTACAGCATCTCAGGAAAAAGATGAACTAGATGTTGTTGAGGAAGAATGTCAGTGCCTCAGAGCAGTATTTGTGAGGACAATGGAACAGATATGCAGCCAAGCTAAGTATGGAAATAATGTACATAAGGAAAGCTGGTTGTGGAATTCAAAATTCCAGAAAGTCATCAAAAGAAACTGTGCAGTAAAAAGCTGGAGATAGAAAAATGAACCAGACAAGACAGGAATACTAGTTGGCTAACAGAGACTAAAAGAGAAGTTGCCATCTTTTGCAAAGTGATTCAGTAGATAACACAAAGAAACTCTAATAGGTTGCAAGGCAAGAAAGAAGATAGTTATCCAACACCCTTCATAAGGAATTCCAGCAACAGTCTGCTCACCAGTCCACAGGACATCAAAAGTTGATGAAATGAGTATGTCCAGCAGCTTCTGAATGAAGAAGCCCCCACACACATAAAAGCTGTATTGCCACAGACACAGCCTACAATTGAAGAAGAAGAGAAATGCTACCCTAGCAGAAGTAAGAACAGTATTAAGTAAAATAAGGTTAGAGAAAGTTGCTCAGATGAGGTCATGGCAAATATGATCAAGATGCTGGGTGAGTTAAGGGCAATATTGCTCCAGAGGGTATACATAACAGTATGAAGAGAGAAGAATATGCCAGATGACTGCAGAATAAGCAAACAAGTGCTAGTGTACAAGAACAAAGGGGACATTCATAACTATGGGCAATATAGAGGTAACAAACTCCTGTCACACTATATGAAAGTTCTAGAGATGCTGATTGATAAATAAACAGAGTAGTAGAAAGTACAATGGGAGATGACCAGTTCTGATTCAGATCGTGATGAAGCACAAAAGGCCTGATATTTGCAGTGAGACAGATAGTTGAGAAGAAGTTAAATGATGTGGAAAGAGTTTGACTCGGAATTCCTAAACTTGCAGAAAGCATATGACAAGATTCCAAGAAAATTGATTTGGGCAGTCCTATAATGATTCAAAGTCCCAGAAACAGATAGAATTGGGGCAGGCTATGTACAAGGACCCGATGGCACAAGTTTGAACAGTGTTTGGACTCACACAAGGGTTCCAAGTGAGAGTGGGTGTACATCAGGGTTCAGCTCTGAGCCCACTTTTGTTCATACTGGTGATGGACTACATTAGAAAACAGGTCAGTAGGGATAGATCAACAACTCTGCTGTATGCAGACCATGTGGCATTACATGCAGACTTTGAACATAGATTTCAGCAGATGATAGGAGAATGGAATGAAAAACTAAAGGCACACAAGATGAAACTGAGTGATGATAAGACGATTGTAATAGCAGTAAAATGAGAAATTAGAAGACGCTAAGAATTGAGATAGAAGGTAAATAGGGTAAAGGTTTAGCAGCTTCAAGTATCTGGGAGGGGTGATTCAGGAGAAGGGAAGCCTGAATGAGGAGGTCAAAGCTAGAATCAGAGGGGCTGCAGCCATCTGACATCACAGTGTCATGGGTAGTGTGTGACAGAAGAATGCAAAGGAAACTGAGAAGTTGTACAAAGCATTGGTGCAACCAGTCCTACTGTATGGTACAAAAACTTGGGCAGTGAAAGCAGAGCAGTTGTGAAAGATAGAGGTAAAGGAGATGACGTGCCTGAAATGGGTGGTTGGGTACATAGTAGGGGACAGATCAAGAAATGATAATATCAGACCAGAAGCCCAAGTAGCTCCAATTGCAGAAAATGTCAAAACAAACAGATTATGGAGGTTCAGGCACATGTGCAGGAAAGCAGAAGACAATTTGAAAAAGATTTTTAAGAGACAGGCAGAGTGCAAGAGAAAATGAAGGTGTCCAACAAAGAGATGGATAGACTGTGTAAGAGAAGACCTGTGACAGTCAGGCATGACATTTGAAGAAGGTAGGAGAGTGGTATTGTATCAAAAGAGAGTGAAAATTCTGCAAGGGCTCTGGCTGACACAAGTTTGCAGATAACTGCAAGCAAGGAGCAGTCATTTAATCCTAAAATGACTTAGCCGTCCTGCAGAAAGGTTTGTCCTCAATAAATAGTAAGTGCAAACATCATAAACTGAAGCTAAATGGCAAATAATACATTATTGTATCTTATAGAAAGTAATCTACCCCTGGGAACTACCAGACTGACAACAGGCCCATAAGAGTTGACCCAGCTGGTCAGAATTTGGGAATGTATGTGGACAGTGACTTAAAATTTGTCTAACATGTGTCCATTGTTGTAAGAAAGTCTTTCTGTATTGTAAAACTTATAAACAAAAGGATTGCATCTAAACCTAGGGATGTCATTGTCCCCCTTTATTCAGCCCTCGTTAGACCAGCCAATGCATATAATGCCCCCTTTGGCATCTATTTGTCCAGACACATGCAACAACTGGAACACCCACAGAGATACCTTATTAAAAGATACAAATCCTAAACATGTTCTATATAGATCGGCTCAAAGCCTTGTCAGTATACTTAGTATCCTACAGACTGTGAAGAGGTGACCTGTGTCTGGCATACAAGGCATCCCCCAACCCATTACTGATGGAGTTACTGCATATCATCAAGTCAAATGGCATCAAACATACTCAGTCTAGGGTTATAAACCTCTTCTGCAACGTCAACAGAACAGTTTGGAAGGACAAGTATATCTCAGAGAAGATACTGCTGTTATGGAACAGAATCCCCATTTACATAAAACAAAGTTTATCCCTGTCCAAATTCAAGCACAGCTTAGATCTATGGATGGGAAGCAGAAAATTTACCGTAGCACTGGCCCTTGTACTACTAATAAACAGAGGCAACTCCTAAATGCTTTATGCCATGCAAGGAGCCTCTCAAATTATTTATGGTATGATCCCACTTCCTCTCATTTGAGGTAATATTTAATTATTTACCATGGGATGGGTAAGGCCAATCTATAACCCAATAGGATACGTTAATTCAAACACAAAAGAGAAGGTAGCTAGGCTTAAAATGGCCTACAAGGGAAGCTGGCTTAGTACTTACCAATGAACCTATAAATCTATGATGCAACACTTCTGATACCAAGTAGAAAGTGAGAAAAAGGGGTTGATGATTATGATGCGGATAATGAGTTAAATTTCAAAAATATTTTCTTAAATTTGTGTTGCAGTTTTAATTTAGTAATCTTGCAATATAAATAACTGAAACTTGATGACATTTTGTTAAACAAGGAAAATTTAGAATAAATTTGACCTAGTGTAGTCAGTTATGTGGTAGATGCTTGAATAAGCAAGATGGCCATTCAAAAACAAAATAAAATAAGAAAATAAATAAATAAATAATGCATTGGAAAGTTTAACAATGGAAGTCTAGTGATGCAGGTCACTTTATGTGATTTGTGACCTTGGGCAGATAAGTCATCAATGTATACAAGTTTTCTAGAAATAAGAATGAGGACTGTGAAAAAAACTGTCAGCAATATGAGACAATTATGTATTTGCTAGAGAGGTCAAGAGAAATAAAAGTTAAATAACATGAAAACTGCTTATTTTGAATAACAGTAGGTATAGAGGTTTACCTTTATATTGTCGATCACACTTTGTCGACCGGCCACTTAATTGACTCATTTACGTGAACCAAAACCGCGAAAAATTTTAAATATCAAAAAAAATTCGACATTCGACATTTCCGGCCGCTCCATACCATTGCTACCATCAGTCAAAAAGGGGCGAGGTTTTGTCGTTCGCTTATTCGGAATTCGACGTTGGAGACGTTCGCATTTCAGTATTCGCGGAAGTCGTTTCGCCCATATCTGGATCGACGATATAAAGGTAAACCAGGTATAGAAAATAAAACTATGAGAAAAAAGTTTGTAATTGGCTTGCCTGAAGGAAAGGAAAGCTTGAACTGCTTGACTTTTGTTAAAACAAATAATGCCCGAGTGGACTGAATTTACATTCAAAAAAAGCTGTTGGTGACTTGGAAAGTTGCCTGGTTACCACTGAACATCACTAAGAACAGTCTGCCAAATGGAGCAGCCATCACAGTAGTGGTACACAAAGCAAACAAGTTTGCCAACCAAACAACAGGCATAGATAGCAAAATCAGCCACTAAAATGCCAAAGATATATTCTGAAAGTAGTTTATTACACAAGAATGAAATAAAATTGAAGCAAATTACACATAAGGTGGAGTATGGTATACTGCTTCAATTTTATTTTATTCTTGTGGAATAAACAACATTTGGAATATATCTTTGACATTTTATGGCTGATTTCACTATCTACGGCTGGTATTTGGTTGGTAAACTTGTATGCTTTGTATACTACTACTGTACTGGTTACTCCATTTGGCAGACTATTCTTTGTGATTATCAGTTCGAGTGCTAGCCTGCTGTATGCCCTTTACTTGTTTGGTTTACAGTACCACTGATTATGGCAAAAACAGTTTTGGGAAAATTCTGGATAATTCTGGTTCAGTTTATAATATGTATGAAAAGGAGCATGTACTGTGTCACATCTGACAGATGTAAAGATTTATATGGAGGAGTAAAGGGTATATGCTGACTGCAAAATATCATAATGAAAGAATACTGGTAAATGAAGATAATGTGCAATCTCACTTTGCCAGTGGTACTGAAAGTGCTTTCCTAAATGATGTTCATTTTTTTAAGAGTTGGTCTGAAGACTTGTCAGTTATTGGTGAGCAGGTCTATCAAGCCTATGGAAAGTTAATAGGTATATAAAGATAACAAGATTCAAAGTGATGAAGAGTCCGAGGATTGTATATTTTGTTCTGTCATTACAGTTTGCTATTAGAAGAAGGTCATTTTACCTAATCATGTTGCTGACTAATTGTAATGTAAATGCTGGGTTTTTTTTTTACCTTATAAACATAGAATGGGAAATTGGGAATGAAATAAAATTAGTAACATAAGATTTCTAGTATATTTAGTACTTTTGGAGAAAACTCCATCCTCTAAATGTATGTTATTTGTTGGATATAGACTTGCAAGTACAGAAGTTATTTTAAGATTGAATCTTTGTTTATTTGTTTATTTATTTGTTTATTTATTTGTCTTTGTTTACCAGGAAAGTCTGACTGGGTGATACCCATGTTCCATGGAAACCCAGGAAGAAAAGCTCCACTTGTTTACATTTCATTATATCTAGTTCCAGTTAAACACAGAGTAGTTACATTTCTGTTTACATTTATACACATACAGTGGTTGCATTTATAAATGCTAAGATTTTACGGAGCTGAAAATTATTAAAGAGAAAGCCCACATGATATTAAGTGGATTGTTCAGGCAGTGGTTATATATAAAAGTTGTTTTGCCATTTCAGTGAGAGGTTGAGAGCATTCTGTTTAAGGAGAGTATTTGGAAAGTATCGTATGGCGAGCACACAGTCTTACCCTAGTGATGAGCATGTACAGGACCAGAACTGTTTAAGATGCTGTTTAAGCAGACTTCCAAGATGGCTCCACATTGAGTAACAGCATATTTCTAGTTCGCCCAGTGTGAAAACAGAAACTCAGTAGAGAAGGCCAGTAGACTTGCGTTTATGAGTAAATTTTAGTAACTGGCTAGTAAGTGCACTGCCTGGATTCCAGGAGTAAAGAAATACAGAAGACCTGGAAAAAATCAGCTACAAAAAGTGAGGAAGAAACACTAAATGGGGGAGAGTTCTGCAGCTGTTCAGCTAAAAGCAATGCAACCTTCAAACATGACTTCCAATAACCTACAGGAAGATATAAGACAACTGTATACAGACCTAGTTAAAATAAACAAAGCACAGATGGAGTATATTAACACAAACAACAAAAGGCTGGAAAAAATGGAAGAAGCTTTAAACAGGTATTCAGATGATATGATAACTCTGCAAAAATCAGAGGTCAAAATAAAGAAAAGGCTGGCTGAATATGAGACTGCGCAGGAAGAGATGTTTCAAAAAATAATAGAATTAGAGGACAAACCAAATAGGGAAAACCTGAGATTTTCAGCTATATCAGAGATGTTGGAAGGAAAAGACTGGTTAATTTTATGAAAGCACAAATAAGCAACTAGACTGGTATTCCACAGCAGGAGTTGTTAGCTGAAAGGTGACACCGTGTGTATGTTCCAAACCTGGCTATAAGAAAGCAACCTAGACCTTTAATAGCAAAGATGCAATCCTGCCAGCAGAAAGAGATGATTCTAACAAAATTGTGGCAGAATGACAAAGTACCAAAAGTGGGAGACAGCAGATTATTTGTGGAGAATGATTAGTCATTGTAACCAGAAAGAAGAGGAGCAAATTTAGTCCACTGTTCAGGGAATGTCAAGATGCAGGTGTGAGAGTCGAACTGCTGTACCCAGCTGTCTTCAAGGTATTCTTCCCTGGAGGAACAAAATAATTTTTTGATGAAGTACATGCTAAGGAAGAAATACAAAAGTTCATCCAACAAAAAGAAAGCCATGAAACAGAAAGATATTCTGCTTCTTGTTCTTCTTGTAATAAATACCTGTGAAAACTTTTCAAATTTTTCAACTGAAAATGTTGCAGAGAAGGAAGCAAGCACAAGAGTTGACTAGAATAATCAAGAGTAAGTCAGAAATAAAGCAGAAACATGATTTTGGAGATGAACAGTAACAAAATCAGTAACTTAATATGGGATTACATTGCAATAATTATATTTGTGAAGTGTGACAGAACAAGAAAATCAGGAAATATAGGACTTTTTCAGAATTTGTTGGACTTGTGGGGGACTCTAAAGCCTGTGTCCTACTCCGTCATTAATGTTCAGAAAAGTGCTTAAGGGAGGCCAAAAGGAGGAAGAAAGTTAAGTGTAAGTAAAGATTTTTTTCTTAAATAGTACCAATTTTGTGGCATGTGGTTTTTTGCATGCTATAAATAAAGCTTTTTTTTCAGTTATTTTTAAGTGTAATGGGGATTGTAAATAGGTTCTGCTTTTCTTTTTTTTCTCCCTTCTCTCTCTCTCTTCTTTTTAAGTTTTAAAAAATGTAGGCACCACAATGTATAAAAAAGCCTGGTTAAAAAGCACAATAAAAGAAAAATTAATGTGTTTTTTTCTCATTCTTGCATGGGGAAATGACAGGATTAAATACCTTAGATTGATTTAGTAACAAGTTTTGAGAGAGAGCAAGTAAATGAAAAAGAACATTGAACATTATGAGTTTTTTTTCTAGCAAATACATGTATGTTCAGTAACAGTTCTGCAGCTGGTCTTCATATTTACATGGAAACAACCTGATAAGGAGAAACTGGCTGCCTGGTTCTCATGTCTCCATGGAGATAATCTGATAAAGAGAAACTGGCTACAGTCTGGTGGAGAGTAATTGGCTAAGGAAAAAAAAGAGAAATTACCTAGGAGATAATGTTCTCTGAAAGCATTCAGGGTTTTTCCCCAAACAGATAATGTTCTCTGAAAGCATTCAGTGGCTTTCCTAAGGTAGTTAATGTTCTCTGAAAACATTCAGGGGTTTTCCCAGCTGATAGACAAAGATAAGACAAAACCAATCAGAAATTTGAAGAAGCACAGACTGCACTATGTGTCTTAACATGGATGAACTTTCTTTTAGGTTAACTCAAGTCTGTAAGTGTGTCTGTCAGTTTGAGACTTTTGTTCCTATTAGGAGGGTATAATGTATACATTGTTTTGCGTGTTAGTATTAAGTTAGTTAGGTTAGGGGGTATTGAGGATGTGTTTGCTTTTTTGTTTGAGGGCTTCCAAGAAAACAAAAAGTTTTATAAGATGTGATATAGGTTCACATCTATATGACAAGAAATAACTGTATAAAAGTTCAACCTGCAAAGTAGTGTATGTATGTAACACAAGAACTGGAACTACACATTTAATAAAAAAGGTGTTATACATAAAAGGTGGGAAGATAACCTTTAATACAATGATGCTTTCTTTAATATCTTTAAATGTAAATGGCCTCACAGATAAATACAAACAGGAAAGAATAATGAACTATATTAAAAATTGTTGAGTGTAAATAGTCTTAGCATAGCCTAACCTGCTAAATGGGTAAACAAACATTTATGCGCAATATGTCATTGTTATCTACATAGCTCACTTTACACTTTATACTTTATTGTGTTTAATTTTAGTAACTTATTTTTGATTTCTATTTCAGTATTTTTAAATTATTATTAATCTTCCTTCTGTAAACTATAATTCTTATGGTACGAGCCCGAGTATCGAAATTTCGTGCAGTGACACACACTTTTTCTTCTGTGCTGATCTGTATGACAATAAAGTTTACTTTGACTTTGACTTCACTTGGTTATGTTACACGAGACACACTTAGAAAGAACTGAACATGTGAGTTTGATAAAGAAAGGTTTTCAGGATGGTTATTTAGCGGAATACCTGGGACAAAGGAAAAGAGGGGTACTTATATTAACTGCAAGAGGAACTCCAATAGAGGATAAAAATGTAATAATGGCAGATTTGTAGTGCTAAGAGGCTACTGACAAGATAGGGGGATTACACTGTCATGTATTTACATTCCACCTAAAACTGTTATAATGGAACTTAAGAAAATTCTGGGAGAAATAATCAGTTTTCAGCAAGTAATATTACTTAAAGGTGGGTACTGGAACTTGATTTGCAGCAGTGAAGATATGTCTGGGGGGACCAGAAAGGAAAATATAGCAAAGGTGGGTAGATTTTTGAAGAAATTTATGAAAATATTTGGCATGGAAGATGTGAATTCAGTAATAGGAGTTCAGACTTACATATTATTCACCAAGATGTAAAAATTAGGCTAGGCTGCACAGAATTTACATTTTGCAGAAACATGTGCATTTAATTGAAGGTCTTGATACCCACCAAATAACTATTTCAGATCATGCATCAATAATAGCTAAAATAAAAACAGGGTAATGAAATAAAAATGAGACACTGGCACTTTCCCACCTATCTGTTGAAAAGAGAAGAATTTAAGGAATGGGTAGTGGAGATTATTCAGGAGCTGTTAGAGAAGATAAAAACTTCTTCTGAAAATATAGCCAGGGAGTCGGATAAAATTAAGGTGGAGTTTAAAAAAACGGTGGAAATAAAAGAAAAGGAGCTATGGTTAAGAAGTAACAATAATTATTTAGAGCGACTGACAAATGTTAAAGCATTCAGAATGGGGGGAATCTCACAGAACAAGAAGAGGGTCAACTGCAGAATGCTAGGCAGAAAATAAGGGATTACCTCGATAATATGCATGAGCTTAGAAAGATTGTTGTTAAGCAGTTGTTTTTTGATAATAACACTAGAGCACAAAAACTTTTAGCACAACGACTCTGGCAATAGAAAGTAGAAAGGGCTGTCACCTAACTTATGAAGCCTATAACAAAGAAAGTAAAAAGAGATCCTGTTGAGGTATTTGAAATACTTTGGAAATTCTATGAGATTCTCTATAAAGCTAAGAAATACGAAAATCAAGAAAAGATACAAATGGAAATGTTTATGGAAGAATTAAATATGCCAAGGTTAGAGGTAGATGAGGCTCACTTACTAACAGTTATGATAGGAGGAAATGAGATAAAAATTGTGATGTATAACCAATCTCCAGGAAAGCCCCCAGGAATAGATGGTATTCCTGTGGAAGTTTAGAAGCTAGCAGGAAACAACTGATAAAGATCTGGAAGGTTTTGTTTAACAATATCTTAAGAAGAGGAGAAGTACCACCATCCTGGAAGAAAGCTGTGGTAACTGTAATACCTAAAGATGGTATGGATCCATCAGACCCAGCTTCATGCAGGCCCATTTCAATACTAAACCATGATTATAAAGTGCTCATGTCTATAATGGCTAAAAGAATGGCAAACATAATGCCAAAACTGATAGATATGGATCAATGTGGTTTTGTGGAGGTGAGGCAAACATTTGACAACATTAACAGAACACTGATGATCCAGAGGTAAGCATAATGTAAGAAAATACCATTGGTGTTGTGAGTCTTGATGCATAAAAAGCATTTGATAGAGTAAGCTGGGCCTTTATGAGCAGGACAATGGAAGCATTTGCATTTGCTGGAAAAATTATAAGGCTGATTAGGAGACTATATGAGAGATTGGAGACAAAAGTTAAAGTGGGTGAGGTATTCCCTGATAATTTCTGCTTGAGCAGAGGAACCAGGCAGGGGTGTCTTCTTTCCCCTTTATTATTTGCATTATATTTAGAACCACTGGCAAAGAAAATAAGTGACTCAAACATTCAAGGCTATAATTGGTATGGTAGTCAAGAAAAGCTGGCTTTATTTGCAGATGATATTATTT
This sequence comes from Protopterus annectens, assembly GCF_019279795.1. Lineage (NCBI taxonomy): Eukaryota > Metazoa > Chordata > Ceratodontiformes > Protopteridae > Protopterus > Protopterus annectens. The sequence continues at coordinate 43,825,252 of NC_056751.1, read as the reverse complement.
TCTACCTGATAAAATCAGAAAAAGACATTACAGTGTTGGGGAACATTTTGAGACAGTTTTAGATCTTTTCGGTATACAAAATGAATGACGCTAAAACAAAGGCAATAGCAGTAAATTATGTACCCACACATGAACTGGTTCAGGAATATCCATATTTATGGGGACATGATAAAATGAAATATTTAGGAGTATGGATTAAAATGATTCTAGTGTGGCAACTAAGGATATGTGGGAAGAGACTAATTGAAAGGTAGTATAAAAACTGAGAATATGGAAGCTTTGTTATATGGACATGGATAGTAAGATACAAGCAGTTAAATGTTTTTAGTCCCTTTAGTCTTATACAAAAGTCAGGCAAAGTTTTATTAACCAGAGGAGAAGTTGTGGGTAGCAATTAATAAAAAGCTGAAGGACTTTATCTGGGAGGGGAAGAATGCAAGAGTTAAGTGGGGTAAGCTAATTCTTCCAGTAGAACAGGGTAGATTGGGATTACCCAATTTGAATGGGGTATTTCAGAGCTACACAGTTAAGACTCCTATGCATAGCACAAGCAGAAAACTATAATTCAAAGTGGAAAGGGATGATGATGAAACATGGGAAAAGCTCAAGAAACAAGGAGAGACTGGGATTTTGGATGCATGCCTTTAAGGAGAATAACAATAATCATGCAGAAAGTATTCTAAGAACTAAACCAACACAGGAATAGAGAAAGGAGATTATGTCAATAGGAATGACTGAAATTAGGGATAGAGATAGGCAAGAGAGGGCCAGAATTTATTGAAGAAACCTGACAAAGGAACCAAGGTATTGGGAACAAATAACTAGAGAGGGAAAGATGGTAAAATGGAAAGACACCAAGAATTTATTTGGACTGCAGGTTAGAGATCTCCTTCCCTATCAGGGATTGATATCAGAGTATAGGTAAAGAGAAAGAAATAGGGGATCCTAAATGAAAGACCAGCACTGGTAAAGTTTTTTTTATAGAATCTGGAACATAAGCTGTCATTAAAAAGGAATAATTAGTACAGCGTATAAAATATTGTATGATAACTATAAGAATCAATCAGAGGAGGTTAGAAAGGATTGGGAAGAGCGATTGGATAATCAGTTCACAGATAAACAATGGAAGGATATATGTATATATCCCAAATATGCAACAAAATCTAGAAGATTTAGGATTTTTGCCTGGAAATGTTTACATAGATATTTTGATAGCCCAAGCAGACTCCAGAGAATTTTTCCTTAGGCAGACAGTAAATGTTGGAGGTATAAGGGGGAAGAAAGAGGTAATTGGGAACATATTTTCTGGGAGTGCAGAGAGTTGGCTGACTTTAAGGATTCCCTGAGGGATGTATTGTTGGGGATGCTGGGTGGGCAGTTTGGTCTGACGAGAGAGAGATTATTTTTCTGAGCTATGATATAGAATCAGAATTGCCCAGACATGATAAGGCCTTGTTGTGTCTAATAATGGTGGCTGCAACTACTAGAAAATGGACATCAAAATCTAACCCAACTATACTGGAAGAAGTGAATATAGTAACAGAGATAAAACAACTGGAATTAAGATCTTTATTAAAGGATAGTAGCAAACTAGATAGGAATATACATACAAGGGAGGAATGAGGTCTAAAAGGCAGCAGGACATAAATTAGCTATATAATGTTTGAATGAGAAAGATTTGGTAGATGATAAGTGATGTATAATATTTGCAAATGGGAGTGTGTCAGTATGGCTTGTGATATAAAATACTTGTGACTAGGACTGTGTCAGTGTGGTTTGTTTTCATTTATATAAATGTATGATTGCCTGTGTAGTAAGTGATGGTTTAATAAAAATGTTTCTCGTTTAAAAAAAAAATATGTTGTTTAAGCAGTTGTTTGTTTGGGGAATTTTATTTGTATGGGGATACTGTTCTAGAGTTTAGCAATTTATTGGGAGAAGAGTGAGTCTCCTGCAACATTATTTGACTGGACAGTAGGGTGATAATATGTTTTCTAGTGCAGGGTATTTCCCTAGATGATGAACAAGTTTGTGTGCTGCAGTTAGTTGTGAATATGTTAGGTAGCTGTGCAGTTCAAGCCAGTTTAATTACTTTAACCAATGACAACAGTGGGTTCTATTAAGGAGACTGGTGGTAAATTTAGCTATTTTATTGTAACAGGAGGCAAGTTTCTTTCTTTGATTAAGTTTGTTAGGATAGGAGCAGCATATAAGGTAGTTGGCAATAAAAATGTGGTGGCTAGAGTTTTTCTTGCAGTATCTGTAAGGAATCCATACATCCTATAAATGGAGCATAGTTTTTGGTGTGTAGACTTAATGGTGTGCAATATGTGCCTGTCATATTTGAGATTGTCATCTATTATAATGCCTAGAACTTTATCATGAGGTACAGTTTCAATGAAAGCATTATTTGCTGGGTTTATGGTAAAATATTGCTTTTGATACTGGCAACTTTTGAGGTAAAAAGCATTAATTTAGTTTTCTTTGGGTTAAGTAGAAGGTTTGATTCCTTGAGCCAGGTTTCTACAGAGGAGAAAGATTTGTGGGTAATGTCTTGGAGCTTATTTATTGTTGAGGCTGCACATATTAATGTTGAGTCACTTGCATAATGAATTGAACTGAACTGGCATGGTGAGTTGAGGTCATTAATAAATATATTAAATAGTAAAGGACCCAAGATAGAGCCCCGACACATATAGTAACTAGTTAAAAGGATGAGTGGGTTTGTTGCCATTTAATGGCTTGTTGCCTTTCAACTAGGTAACTAAGAAAACGTAACAAGGAGTATTGTGAAAGTCCTATTGAGAAGAGCTGAATGAGCAGTTGCTGGTGTGAGACAGTATCACATGCCTTTGACAAGTCTAAGAACATGGTGGACACAAGCAGACCATTGTTTCTATGTCAGTTTATTATTTATGTAAAATGTAATAGAGCAGTAGTGGTGCTGTGCTGGGGCTTAAAGCCATGTTGTGTTTCTGAGAGCAGGTTATTTGAGGTTAGGTATTGCATCTGCTGCATATGGTTGCATTTCTCTAATATTTTGGAGAGGGGGGAAAGAATCACTATTGGCCTGTAGTTATTAGACTCTGTAGATGTGCCACTTTTGTGTAGTGGGATGATGTAGTATTTTTTCCACAGTGATGGGATGTATCTTTCTGCTATGGACCTATTAATTAGCATGGACATGGGAAGGCTATGACTTCGGCAGCCATTTTAGTTAGTCCGGCAGTAGCTGGTCTACTGCTATGGAAGTAGTTTTCATTTAAGGAGCAACTTCGTTATTAGCAAGGTCAAAACTGAAAAGCTGTGGGTAGTTTCATTTGCACAGGGGTAGAGAGAGGGGGACAGATGCATTAGTGTCTAAGAGAGAGGAATAATACTGATTGTATAAAGTATGAATTAAACTATGTGGGGACAGAGTCTGTCGTATTGTCTGTTTTATTAGAGGGAGTGGTGGTCTTCCCAGGGTGGAGTACTTTATTTAGTGATAGCCAAAAACCTTTGGGCTGTTTTGATATTTGTCTTGTAGATTAGTATAGTATGTTTACTTGTCCTGTTTGACATGGAGTTTTGCAAGGTTTCTAAGATGTCTGAATTGCTGGAAGGCATTTTCAATTCTATTTTTCTACCAATTTCCTAGGCTTTATCCCTTTTTATCATTATTTTTATTTTTTAGTTTCTTTTGTTAGCCATGGTTTGGGGTTGGACTTTACTATTTTATTACGTACTGGTGCTAGGTGAGTTAAGGTCTATAAGAATATGCTATTAAAGTGTTCTACAGCACTACCTAGTAGCATTCTTCTAAGTACATTCCAATTGTATTCTTTTAATGTTTCATTGAAAATATATTTGCTGAAATTTGTTGTATCTCATATTTGATTATAGATAATGTGTTTAGCTAGGTTATGGCATGTGGTGGTTGTGGTCACTTATGCTATCTGACAGGCAGCTTATTTTTGTAAGTTTTTCTGGTATGTTTGTAAGGATCCAGTCTAATGTTGCTTATCTCCCTGATGTTTTATTGATTCTTTTGGGTGTGGTTATTGTTTGAAGCTGTAACAAGTTTATGGATTCAGTGAGGGTAGTGGAATTTATGAGTTGCCAGTCTATATTTAAGTTTCCAAATATTTTAGTTTTGTGGTTAATTTCTTGGGATAAACAATGCGGGATATTTTCAGTAGTATGAATGTTATTCCCTGGTAGTATATAAATTGCTGTTAAACATAGATTTCCTATTGTTGATTTTTAGGAGTGTTATTAGAAGTTCAGCATTGTTAAACTTGGGTATTTCCTGTGGGAATAAGGTGATGATTAGGGAATTTTATAGATGATTGCTATTCCACCTGTGTGCTTGTTTTGTCTGTCATGCCTAAGTATATTGCATCCTTGTGGGAGGTGATTTAATTATCCTTTATTTTTTTAACTATGTTTTCATAGCTATGGCTACATCAGGAGTGTATGTGGCAAGGTGCGCATGTATGTCATGGATTATTTTACACGTGGTTCTTTTTTGTTGATAGATATTAGATGACCAGTTTATTTCAGGGTTGGAAATGATGGTTTTATGAACAGTAGGACCTGGATTGGGGTGAATATCTCTGCTAATTTTTTGAACTGATATTTTACAGAAGGAAGAGTGTGGCCGGTTATATTTTGATATTGTTTTGGTATTTGATCATAAATTTGGATACTTAGTTTTGAGATATTATAAATAAATTAATCAGACATGGTTTGTCTGTAGACATAGGGAGCTATGAAGAAAGATAGACTGGGTAGATTTTGATATTCCTTGTGAGGATTGGTTGATGTCCTAAGTATTTAAAGGAGGTGGATTTGAGAATTGGGGATGAAGGCTAGTGAAGTGAGGAGGAATAGTAAGCAAATATGAGTTAGGGTAATTTTATTTAACTTGGGTTTTGTCTTTGATGTAAATTAGGATTAGAAACTGTTAAGAGAGTTTGAGAGAGAATCTTGGGTGGATGTGGATGGTATCTTAGAGTATGTAAGTTTCTTAACAATTGAAGAAAGACTGCTAACAGAAAAACTGACATTAGGTATTGTTGACAAATCTTTTAAAGTTGCAAGTTTATCGTCTTTTGTTTTAGATAACGAAACATGCAAAGTTTTGAGCAAGGGCTGGAATTTTCTTCATGCCAAAGAGGGTAACAAATGGGACATAATTAACTGCCTCTGGGATTATATTAGAAAGTTGAATTTTAAGCTCCTGTATAAATCTGAAACTAAAACATGAATGTTTGCTTCATAAACCTAGTGCGTACAATCCACCTTGGAAAAAAGAACTGGAAATGTTTCTGATTACTACTGAATTGCAAATTATAGAATTACTTAACAAGAAACATGTTGTTAGGTATTATAATATGTCTGAAAAAGAAAGGAGCATGTTTTAAAGTTTGTTAAATAACAATGATATTCTTATAACTAAAGCTGATAAAGTCAATGCACTAGAGGCACTAGATAGAGAAATGTATGACACTAAAACGTATGAAATGCTGTCAGATGGTAATTTTTACAAACCCGTCTCCCATTTGGAAGCTAAAAAGCATATTCATTTATTGATTTCTTGACAGAAGATTGGTTTTGTAGTGGAAAAATGACAAAAGAAGTTAGGAAATATTTAATGGTCGATAATCCAAAATTTTGATAGAACTTTTAGTTTACTTAAGGTGCATAAGGGTTTGGACCCCCCGACCCACAGTTGCTAGTAACAAAAGTAAAACTGAGACTATGGAAATTTTTGTAGACAAACATCTACAAAGAGCTGTAGAACATAACTGTTCTTTTATAAGAGACACATTCTTTAAAGCTAAGATAGATAGCAGGTTAGTAGACAAAACAGATTTGTTGGTTACCCTTGATAAAAAGTCACTGTACATGGTTATACCTAATGATGAAGGTATGGAAACAGTTAGGATGAAATTAATTAATTCCAAATTGTTTCTAGTAATACCGTGTGTCTTTTGATGGAAATCTTGGATGTAATATTGAGCTAGAAGTTTTTTTTAATTCAATGGTAAGATTTTTTGCCAGATTAATGGTGTAGCAATGGGTGCCGCTAAGGCTCCCAGTTATGCCAATATTTTCACGCAAGGATGGAAAAGGATAAACATTTTTGAAAGTATGTATGTATGCAAAGAATATTATATTATTTAAATGCTTTATTGATTATGGCCGGGATTCACTAATCCTCCATGTAAGACTAAGTCTTACTCGGAAACAGCAGTCTAAGAGTATGATGTCAGCGCATCATGCATATTCATGAGGGCACGCTGACTCAACTCTAAGGCTAACACGGAGTGTGCACGACTGCAGGGGACATGTCAGACTGGTGAGCAGTCCAAATATCCACGCCCCTGCAAGTGCCTAAACAGCAAATGTCAAGAGAAATAGGCGAGTCCGCTCAAATGTCAACATACCCAACACTACACTCCCCCACATTCTAAACCCCTGTACAAGTTTAAAATGTAAAGCTTTCCATTTTATTTTTTTTTTATTCCCGACATAGCTGCCCGTATTTGCACGTGTATGTGCGGGTTTGCCCATTGCTTAGCTACAGTTAGCAGTGAAGACATCAAAGAGGATAATAAACTACTTATATGCAAATTAAGCTAAATAGCAATAGCGTATTGGTAGAGCCTTCACACAAAGAGGAGGCATTCCCGGTTTGAGTCCCACCATACCCCTTCCCATTTTCTGTAGGAAATCTGTGCATAAAAATAACTCCTGGCATTTACCTTTTAATTGTTAGTAAAGTGTATTTAAATGTCCGATGTAGTAGTGAATGATATTTTATATATATATATATATATATATATATATATATATATATATATGAAGGTGGAATGGTCATGCATACTGATAAATGCAGAAGTAACATATCTTAAGCAATGTGAAGCACTGCTAAGCAAAGTTTACTAGTATTAAGCACAGTTAAGTATAATTGCTCATAGCTTAGCACTGCTTTAACTAGTGCAATGGCTTTGCACGGAGCTGCGCATCGCACCAACTAGCAGAAACAAAACATGTTTGCGAGGAGCTGTGCACCGCACTAACTAGCGCAACGTTGGGCAGCGTCGGGCAACGTAGAGCAACGTCGAGCAACGTTGGGCAAAGTTGAGCAAAGTCGGCTAAACACAGTCACACCTCCTAGCCGGTCTGGCCAGTAGTAAAATAAAAAGCAATGACATGCCTAGAACCCAGGATACTATGCACCATTATCAGAGTACTAAACCACTAAGCCTTGACAGCTTTACATATGGATGCATTTCCAACACACTCATATATATCAATGGAAGTTTACCCATTGCTAAGCAGGTTTGCTTTTAGCTGAGAATTTTCAAAACCAGCCAATCACAAATAAGTGTGGGAAATGAGGCATATTTAAGCTCCATAGGCGGGAATAATTGCCATAACTGGTTGTAGCTCCCATCTGCAGACAGTATGGCTGGTGTCGGAGAGGGCTCTCGTTTTCGAGCGCAACGGTGGGGCATTGAGGAGTCAAAAGTAATGGTTTGGCTCCTCATCCATCATCATGATGCAAGACTCCTGCAGGGCCAGTTTCAGGGCACTGAGTACAAAGCAGAAGCCTGGAACCATCTAGCACATGATCTCACCAGTGCCACAGGTGTCCCTCAGATTGGTGAGCAGGTTAGACACCACTACTCAGACCTGAAGAGACGCAAGGAGGACAGACTGAACCAGTGGATACAGGAGGCCTGTGGAATGGAAAATGGCCCACTACTGAGTATGTAGCCATGGAGTGAAGTATGTAAGAATTGCTATTGTAGTCTATATTATGGATAGGTATGTCTCAATATCCCTTCATTTACTTCACAGCTGCAGGTATCCATGCTGCGAATCAGCAAGCCTATGCAGATAGGCTGCTAAGGCTGCACCACCAGGCAGGTTAGCAATTATTCTGCATGTATTGTTATATAAAATAAGTGAGAGAGCCTGAAAAAAAGTGTTGTTGTCCAATAATATAGGTATAATAAGTCTTGAATAACTTCTCTGCATTTACTGTTATATAAAATAAGTGAGAGAGCCTGAAAAAGAATGTTGTAACCCGTTAATAAAGGTATAATAAGTCTTGAATAATTTTTCTGCATGTACTGTTATATAAAATAAGTGAGAGAGCCTGAAAAAGAGTGTTGTAACCCATTAATAAAGGTATAATTCCTGGAGTGTGCCCATGTCACTTTCTTCGATATGTTGTTGTACCCTTGCATTATAGAAATAGTACTGTTGTATTAAGCGCAGCCAACCCACACATGTGTAGGCCCATATAAAGTGCATGAAGGGAGTGCCAGTAGCTGTTAAGCATATATACAGTCCTCAACTGTCGGTTCATGGCCGGCATGTACAGGTTAATCTAGCACATGAGTAGCTTGTTATTGTGTTCCTCAGAAATGTCAGTGTGCTGCTAGAAATGTAGGGGGCTGTCAACATATACCTGATAATGTCACCTGAACACATCCAGATATGTAGATATATAAATATAAATGAAATATAAAAATATGTAGCAGCAACATCTGCATCCAGGACAGTTTGTATGTCAGATACAGGTCAGGTATATCAAGAACTAGCAAAACCCATTTCACAATTTAACGGACATTGCCTAGTGTAAATATACATGTAGGGGATATATAACTGCAGTCAATAGGAATTTAGTGTAAACTTATAAGTATATATATAAGTTGTTAATGGAGGTATCTTTTTATACCCTACTGTATGTGCATAAACAATGCAATTCCACACCTCAATGGGTATATCTAATCTCATAACATTTGTTGGGACACATGTCCTATTGGTTCATAAATATCTGCATTTACTATGATGCATGTGCCCTGTTCACATACCACAATCTTGGTGGCCTGTTGCCACCAATCAATCCTGCATGCTGTTGGAATGTCCACTGTTCTTCTATATATGCATGTGCTATTCTTGCTGTTCAATTGTTGGAACTCTGGTGTGTTGGGTTAATGGGAATACTACTGTATGCTGTTACAACTAAATTGGAATGCTGTTGGCTATTACTAACCCATATTGTCATTAAATCCTCCTAAACATAGAATGTATGGGAAGTCCGGTCCCAGAGGACCCACCTGTCCCACCTCAGCTGGCGATGGCACCTGGCACCAGCAGATCCAGTGCTCAGTCCGGGAGCTCCTCCTCCAGTAGTCCTGTGCCACCTTCGGGTGGAAGCGCTGCAGGGGATGGGGCTTGTCCCCCCCATGCAAGCGTGGCCGGAAGAGGGCCACCTATCACCCACCGAACGGTCCGGGCTGTGGTGCATAGGGAGATCTAACGTTTAGTCGCTGATCCTCTACGCCAGCTTGAGGCAAGAGTGGCACAACTCACAGGTGAGCCTGCCCCTCCTACACAGCCCCCAGCACAGCCACCCTCCGAGCTGTGAAGGTGCAGTGGTGACTGCCTATGTGTGGGGATCTCAGTTCCACTGTTGCCATCTGTGAGCTCATGGGCTTGCGATTTCCAAACATCTTTCCCCGTCAATGGTGTTCACCCACCCCACGTGTCATTTTCTGCCCCTGTATGCATCTTGTTTATCTTGTCTGTTTACCTCCTCAACCTACCTCCCAAAATATACCTACTTCCCCTACCCCACATTCCACTCTCACCTGAAAAAAAAATGGGCAATCTGCTCCCACAAAAAAAAATGATCCCCCATACATAGCTGCCCATTTTGCACAAATGTCCACTGGACACAAAAACTGAAATTTAATTAGCAGTACAACATACTTTGTTGTCCTCACCCCTCTCTCAGGGGTGGAAGGTTTAAAATTCCCCTCCAAATTACTAGTATATGCACAGCTGTTGCTGTTAAAGAAATGGGCAGCTATGGACCTTCCCTGCACCCGTCCTGCACATCCCGAGCTGTTTTCCCTACTGTCTTTCTCTCTTTGTGCCCCTTTTTCACCACTTTCCTATCTCCCCATTTTTTTTCTTTCAAAGAAATGAGCACGGGGGTTAGCGTGAGTAAGCACTTTTAAGCAGTAGTAAGCAGGTTTGCACGAGTGTGTGCTTATGTGCACTTAGCTTAGTATTGCTAAGCATCACGCAAACCTGCGCAAACCCGCTTACAACTGCTTCAAAGTGCCTTAGTCACCCTGCATATGAGGGGCCTTGTTCTGCTCAGCAGCAAAATAAAACACCACTGTCAGTCTCGAATCCCAGACCTTAGACACACTAGACTGCATGCAGTACCACTAGGCCATAGTAGATTTACAGCAGGTTGTTGCTGAAATATATATATCATGCATCAGAATGAGTGAATGTAAAGGAAAGACAGGAATGCCATAACACAAAACCTGTTCTGTGGAACTTTACCAGCAGTTGTTGTGGAATTGCATTACATGACTGTGATAACAGAACCAGACATTCTCTAGCAGTAAATAATGTTACAGCAGCACTTTACAACCCCCACACAGTATCATAGCAGGACAATCCCCACCCAAATGTACAAAATACCTGTGTGTTCAAGGTACAGCAAGGATGTAGGTAGGCATACTCAGTACTGGAATTGTCCAGTTTTCATGAGCATCCTGTGATAATATCAACAAAAGAAAAAGCACAAACTGTGCAGAAGTGAGTACATTAATATCCACAGTACTGCAGTTCCCAAACAATTCATGTGCAAAATGAAAACATCTCAATAACTACGTATGTATACCAGCTAATTGTATAACTAGAAAAGAAAAAACATACTCCCATGTATCTTGTGTTAGCATTTGTAGGGGTGAGTACAATTCTACACTGTCAACTGTGTACTGGAAGTGGCAACATTCAGGTCTGAGTACACCATTCAAATCACTGGCTACACCCCTAGCGTCAGTTATGAGAAGTATACCAACCTTCTGACTTACACAACGGTGTCCACAGTAAACAAGCATGGTCCCCACTTTGGAAAGCTGAAAGGGCTATGCCTACCTGACTTAGCAATTTATAGTATTGGGTTTCTATGACAGTGATTACTGCAAGTACCTCACAGCAGGCTGCATGCAATTGCCAAATGGTGGCCACCAATTGGTGCAGAGGACATCACATGCACATGTGCAGATGCCTATAAAAGCAGGCTGTACTTGCTGCCCACACATGCAATCATTTCATTGCAAGTACGGAGGGAGAGAGAGAGAGAGAGAGAGTGAGAGAGAGAGACATATGCACGCAGACAACAGCAGCAGGAAAAAAGAAAAAAGATCAACCAAAATATATTGAAAGAAAAAGTAATATATAGCAAAAAAAAAGAAAAACTAAAAGAATATATTGAAAAAAATATATTGAAAGAAAATATATTGAAAAAAAGTATATTGAAAGAAAAATATATTGAAAAAATATATATCATATTGAAAAAAAAATAATATATTGAAAAAAATATTTAAAAAAAATATATATTGAAAATAAAAATATATTGAAAAAAATATTATTGCAAAATAAATAATATATTGAAAAGAAAAATAATAATATTGAAATAAAAAATATATCTTGAAAAAAATCATAAGCTATAAAAATAAAAGCTATTACAAAACACACGAAACAGACAAATACGAACACATACAAAGGTAAGGTATGTAACAGCTATGTATTTACTGGCATGTAGTAGATGTTTATGAAGAGTACTCTACATAGTTTGAATCATCCATATGTGGCAGCAGTACGTATCTATGCACAGATACCCTGCATAACTACTGGCATGGAGACATCAGTGTGTAGCTGTGTGCAGTGGGATATGACTGTGACATATGTAGTTCAGCATTAAATGTCAGTCATCTGATCCATGTTATCTGTGTTCTGTACAGTAGTGTGTACAATGTCTGTTTGTGGGAGTAGCACATATGGTTATATAAACATGGATGTGACAGAGTAACAAATGCATGATAGTCATATTAATGTGTAGCTTAGCATTGGCAACAGCTGTACCAGGCTAGTATGCTAATCTAGCATTTGCAGCTATATATACACCCTCTAATATTACTGTGTGCTCACATGTGACACCTGTTCATGTTGCAACAAGGCCCAACAGGTCAGCCGTGAGGTACACAAACTTACAACAGTGTGGACCTTGTATGTGTATGGCACACAGATACGGCGAGATCTGTCTGTGTCAGATATATTAGCATCTGTACATGTGCATAGAGCAAGGGACACACTGCAACTGTTTGTGAAGGGTGGACATATATATGTTGTTGAAGGTTGTTATATGCATATTTCTATGTAGGTTGTAGTCTGTGACAAACAAGACAGCATACAGTGCTGTTATATGACATGTGGTGGTTAAACGCTGTGGGTATGATTCGTCAGGTTTGCAGTGTTGCAGCCAGTGAGGCCTGCTAAAGCTACATGGGCTAAGAACACCTTCAATGCATTCCGCACAACACTGTGCAATATTATGACATAACGGTATACCTCACAACCTTTGCATAATTGATATACCCACCATGAAAGGTGGACTGTATATGTGCCTATATGTATATCTACATGTACACCAATGAATGTTTATATGTATGTGTGTGTGTATATATATATATATATATATATATATATATATATATATATATAGAGAGAGAGAGAGACAGGGTCATATTTACTGCAACAGATGCCTGGTGACAAAGCCATGGGCCCAAGCTTAATGTTGACACTGCATTGGCATACCTTCTTGCAAAGACTCTGTACCCATGAACTACCACATAGGTGGTAGTCTACTTAACACCAAAGGTGTGATAAGAGACCATGGGACACAGGTGGACAGTAGTCACCCCTTTGATAATCACAGTGCCACACTAGTCATGTCATCTGTCTACGTGGCACACGTCATCACAAAAGGTGTGTCATCCAGGGAAATATAGGTCAGTGTTCCCCTCTACTCATCACACATAAAGCCCATTATCGAGAACAAAGCCCCATGCGGTATGTACCTCACAAGACATCTACAGCAACTGGAAACGACACAGACATACATCACAAAGAGTACTACCGGCCTCAAACAGATGCCCTATGCAGACCATCTCACAAACCCACAGCTACACTGTGTCGCATACTGCCTACACAGAGGTGACCTCTGCCTAACATACTAAGCTATGTCAAACCCAGAGCTGTTGGACATGCTCCACGTAGACAGATCACAATCCCTCTGAGCTACATGTTATAGGGACCTAAACCTTGTGACCTCAATAGACAGCACATGCTGGAGGGATAGATTCCTATCTCAAAGACATCCCATACTCTGGAACAAATCACCTATCAATAGCAAACAAAGCTCCTAATTAGCTGTCATCATAAATAGTCCTGATAATTGTATGGGAGATAGGAAATACACCCTGGGAATCACCTCTGTGGCTCTGCTTGACAGGGCCATGTGAAACGTACTTACCTGTTTGTCAAAGGCCAGGGTAGCGCATGGCTAGACTTCTATAGGCCCTAGGGCCAATAGCCTATTACCTACCTATGAAGCGATACACACCCACATGTACTTGTTGCAATAATTGCTATGTGAGGTTGACTGAGTGTAATGGTGAATGTGTTGGTGAATGTGTCAGAGTTCTGTATATGTGTGATAGCTTAGTGGGAAACTGTTTCTGTCATGGTATTATGTGTCCTAGCTGTGATCCCAGCAAAAGATGTGTATGCAATTGCTCTACAGAAAAAGCGGCATGTCATATGGTCTGATGTAGTCATTTGGTGTCGACTGGGGTGTCCCATTGTAGGCTAAAGCAGTACATGTATGCTTACTGAGTGTTACTGCTGGTGAATCCAACACATGTATGAACTGTAGTACTACCTGAAGCTGTATGCCTACACAGCACAGTATGGTGTATGTCCACATTTCTTGGAACCACTGTTTTGTGTGTTCCCTGTAGTCCTCACAGATTACATACCCCAGGCATAAGACTTTGTAACTACTGACACACAGTACTGTATGGTACACAGGTAAAGGTCATCTGGGTTGCCATACCTTTGTGTCTGGTATGTATGTCTGATGTGTGTGTGGGTATGCCTGTACCATGGCCTCGGTCATATGTATGTTGCAGGATATAAGTGTGTATCTAGCAACATGTATAGTCTAGTACAGCAGTATGCCACCTATATTAACGAATGTGCACATATGTTAGGCAGGGGTTTGCCATCAACAACTAGTGTGGTATACTGGCAATACTGTAACTGGACTTTACAATCATTGCAATGGAATACATATTTCCTGATGCATTAGCTTGATATATACCTCCTATGGCTAGGTGGTGCATTATGTCGCATACAGTGTGCCATGTACTGTTGTATAGTCTTACATACTGGTTTATCTTTGTTGCTGTGCAAAGCATGGTTCGATATATTGAGTGTGCCGGGCACTGTCAGGTAGTTGTGGGCTGAGCACTGATATGTGGTATTGAAAGTGTGTATCCTCTGACAGCCAATAGGTTGCTATATATGTCAGTTAATTGATATATTATATACCGAAAGCTTAGTTTGTGCTTTGCTTGCATTATTGCTGTCGAATAAACTAGTATTTGGGTGTGCTCCACTGCTCATTTTTTCGTGTTTTTCTTAATTGATATCTTTACTTTAGAATGTTAAGTGTGCCACATGACATGCTCACACATATTGTTTCATTGTCTTCCAGGGTAATGGCCCACCATCATAACCCCAGCTACAGCATGGCAGAGGAGGAACAGATAACAACAAGCCTGGTGCAGCACTATGCCCTGCTGTTCTCCAGAACCAGCCAGGACCAGCATGAGCAAACTGCACTGTGGCAAGATCTTATCCGTAGGGTAAATGACATAGGCATGCATAACCGGACATATGAGCAGGTACGTCATCACTGCAGTGATTTAATTAGACATGTCCAGCAGCGTGCATCAGATATCCGTAGACAACAGCTTGCCACAGGTGGTGGGGTACCCATCTATCCCCCCCTCACCAGAGTGGAGGAGCTGCTCCTGAGCCTGGTGGCTCCTGTCCAACAGCAACAACAACAAGCAACATGTATCATCATGGAGGTCGGAGCCACCCAGCAAGCTGACATGGAGCGTGGAGGTAACATGGCATAGCTGTAGTCTACTGTTACCTCTATTGGTAGAGCATGCTCATGTGAGATATGTACTGTATAGTTAGAGGATGTGGTGCCTAGTGTTGTGCAATACTAATAATTAGGAATGTAATCTGTAGGCCTGTGACTGTCAACTGTTGTACTACTGTAAGATTGCAGATACACAGTAGCAATGCCACGGTTGTTGCCACTGACAAACTGTCTCATATCCTTGTAGGTCCCTCTGGTGTGACAGCAAGGCAGCAGACCCATGCTGGTGAGTGTGTTCTATATTTAATATTGCTAATTAAATGTGCATGTCATGGGTGAGCTGTAGGCCATGTACACGTAACACACCTACGCATAATGCATGCTGTGCATGTTTGCTGTGAGACTATGTACATCCCAGTAATGTGGGTAGCTGCCTAAAACACATACAATACACAGAGCATCCCACACAATTGTGGCAACACTGTAGTGGACATTGGATAGGCAGAGGCAATACACATACACACAACATACACAACTTTGTCATACGTGGTACACATTCACATGCTACACATGGTGTATTCAGACACCCACTGTAAGGTCACACTCCAGTATCCCAAATGTCATCTGCACAGCACACATAATATACCTGAGGGGCAGATGCCTCTCATGTGGCTGTGCGACACTCTTAACACATAACACATTCATGTTAGGTAATGCCCCCTATTGGGCACCATACAAACCCATGTAACATCTGGCTGTGAAATGGTGAATGTAGCCATGGTACAGCAGTTCTGGTACAGCATGGCATGTGCTGGTCTGGCACACATTAGTATCCCTGAGTGACCACATGATGCTGCATGATGATGGCTCATGGTACTACACCCCATCCAGTTACAGTGACCAAGGTACTACACATAGCATTAACTGCTATGCACCTCAATGTTGTGTGTGTGCAAACATATGGACCAATGCACAATATGCATAGCAATCAGCTTTTGTACAAAGTGGCACATATATGTCTTGTAATGCTATTGATTGTATAGGTCACATGACACACACTGTGCATGTGTGATGTTTAATGCTGCAGTTGTGTTGTAGCATGCCATGTCATGGCTGGCACTGGTATGGACACAATATGTCCTACACTCAGCATAACCACTGTACAATGGCTATGTTGAGCAATGGTATTCCATCAGGTAAACATGCACCACTCATCCTGTGAGTATGCATAGCATGCATGTGCTAAACTTGTGTCCACATTTATCTGCTAAAGACACAGATGCTCTAATCAGAAATGGATATCTATGTGACACACAGATACACATCCAGCCATGGTATGTATACCTGTGAGTGATGGTGCACAGGACATTGCAGAGCTTTTAATACTTACACAGCAATGTTGTGTCCCTGTACACATTGCGCTCCAGGGTGAGGCCAATCACTGAACAACAACACACATGCATCAAAGCCATGTATACTGTTATTAGCAAGGGCTGTCTACACCCACACTGCATGCTGTTGAGCAACACATGTCCTGCATGCTGTCACATGTGATATAACTGTTTGCCTTGTGATACTGTACCCCACCATCACCCACTATTGAGTATGCTCTGGATTGCTGGTGGTGGTGTGTGTGTGTGTGTGTGTGTGTGTGTGTGTGTGTGTGTGTGTGTGTGTGTGTGTGTGTGTCTGTTTTAGTGAGAAGTGCATTCGTATGCATGTGTGCATGTGTTCATGTGTGCCAACATCATGTACAGGTCATAAAGCGTGTTTCTTGTTTTCCTCTCACAGGTGCTGACTTTGGGCTGGTTCACTGCAGCAGGGAAACTGATGTCACTGAGCAAAATAGTGATAATGATGATAGGTGTGTTGAGGCACAGGCATGTTTGCCAGGGTCTGTCGTTGGGCTACCAATCGACAGTACACAAGTGTCCACCCCATCCATGCACACAGTCATACTACCAATACATCCATCACCAATGCCCTTAGCTGAGGGGCAGCATACAGTCGGCATTGACCAGGACAGTGTGGTATTTATGGCATATGCATCCTGACACAGCAGCCATACCCAGATGTCTGGAAGGGTATCACATAGGCAGATGTCCAGGGGTTCTCGTCGGTGCACTGCTGCTCATCATGCCACTGGCAGATGTGCCACAGGTCTTACAACCTCATGCATGTTCCAGGCTGTCATGGAGGCACAGGCACGTATGGAACGGTGCACCAGACATGGACTAAGGGCACAGAGGGCACATAACACCGCCGTAATTGACAGTATCTGTGACCTAGCTGGTGCCATCCGTAATTACACTGAGGTCACTGATAGATGTTAGGGAGAGACATTAGATGTCCTCCGCAATGTCATGTCTATGTGTCAGGACAGTGCAGGATGGTTGAGTCGTCGATGTGGATGTATGCCAGCAACATCAGCAGCTGTCAGTCGCCACGGACATCCCTTAAGCCACAGCCACTCCCGTAGTGCCAGTACCAGCCCCATCAATGTTGGGGGTGGGCTGTCCATAGAACATCTTAGAAGACCATGTGCACTTGGCTCTGGACAGTCCCAGCAGGGACCTGGGTCCAGTGTACATATGTCTAGATCTGAGGATAGTACTCAGTCTGGCTTAGTACCTGATACTGTCAGTAGCACCCCTGCCAGGCACAGGTACCGTATCTGTGGCCAGAGACGGTGATCTGTAAAGCCTTGCAGGTACAGTCTGTGGCTGTCCCACAAATACCCGTATATGGCAGCCACATGGTGGAACTGTGTGCATGCACACACAAACTCACACATAATCCAGACACCTAGGGCTAACACGTACCCACACACATTACATCAACATTGGCCCATACCAGTATTCTTGCCCTTCACACACGCACATACATGTCAATTGGATGGCTCACTGTAGGCCACTGGCAAACCAACAACACACCCTGTGCATATGATGAAACCTGTGCCACCTTCTGTCATCTGTAACATCGATGCAGGAACAGGCTACCATGGTGCTGATGCACAGGGTGTCTTTATAGCAGTATAGCAATCTTAGCATGTTGTCAGCAGTAGAGTGTAATGATATGCTTGAAGATGTAGCTGAGCAGGCACGATGCATTAAAGTTATGATTGTCATTGTAGTGTTGTTTACACCAGTGTTAGTTCCAATAGTGTATTGTCCGCCCATGTGCCACTTGGCTGATGTGTGCAGTATTGGCAGCATGTGTTAGAGAGTGGACAGTATGTGTGGGATGTGTGTAGCACAGATTTGCAGATGTACAGTTGTGAACATGGTGGAAGTGCACTGTCTGCATGTACATGCATAGTGGACACATGGGCAGGGTGACATGCTCTGTATTATACAGTAACACTCCATAGTTTCTATTGGTGGCCAGTATGAATTGTACTACACACATTTCGGAACCTGACTACACATGTGTGTATGACATGGTTTGACACTGTGCTGTGGGTGATACTGTTATTATCTGTCACTGTTTTGCATTCTGGTAGTATACATGACTTCAACAGCCTGACCATAACCAATCGTTAGATGGCATCTTGACAACTGACACACAGATGTAGGACACACATCAACATTTGGATCCTTCAGGTACTATACTATGCCAGTAACCAGTGGTATTCACTTGCACCCATTACTGAGACCACTCCTGTTTGGCATATAGCTCTCTTAAGTACAAGCAATCACAGTAAGGATATGTCTGTCCACGTCTGGTAATGCATACTGTGGCCTATAATGCATTCTCCAGGTGACACACACATCCTCCACAAGGGTATCATACAGACAGATACCTGTTGTCAAACCCATGCTGTAAAGCTATAGGCCAAACTAAGCATAGTCATCCACCTTTATGGAACATAGTATCCCCACAGTACCACATAGGTAGTAGCCACAAACATGATGAACAGGTACCAATGTGTACATGCAACCTAGTGTTACGTCATCTCTCCTTTGATAATCACATTTCCTAAGGTATTTTGAAATCCCTCGGTGGATCACATAAGCAATAAGGGGTCTGCATGCATATCCACAAAGGTTGTTGTACACCTATGATGGAATAGTCATCATTGACAGACTTTGCTGCATTTGAACAGGTCTGACATATTCCTCGGCCATAAAGCCTCACTCACACAATTCAATAGAAACCGTGATGAGTGTGTGTGACTCGGATGACCTAGGCCAGGCATCACTGCAGTGGCTGGCCTTGTCACAAGTATACAGATGTGACCTAAGGTCTGGGAAGCAGCAGCACAGTTTGGCAAAGATGAGAGCTGTGTTCTTGGATAAAGCAGGGTTCCCACACATGCAATAATTGAGTTAACATGTACGTATATGTATTTGCCACACAGCTACTTCACATGTGCAATGCATACTGATATGTCATACAGTAGTAAAAGCAAAACCCACAACACATTGACCAATAGTGTCACACACACTCACCGAGTGCAGGATTTAAACCCCTGCCTAACTACTTCATGATACCAAAGGAGTATGCATTAACATAACATGCTATACACATTACTGGGAGGTATCTATTCCACAGGTATATTTGTAGGATGGTGACATCATCAGACTTGACAAAGATAAGTATACCACTTGTAAGGTGTTCTACTACCCTATAAAAAGGTTGCTCCTCTCCAAGGTAATTACACACACAGTTGTTGAGTGCAGGATTCAAACCCCTACCCAACTACTTCATGATAATGCAGGAGTACACATTAATATGACATGCAATACAAACTACTGAGAGCTCTCTTTTCCACAGGTATATTCGTAGGATGGTGACATCATCGCACTTGACAGAGATATGTATGCCACTTTTAAGGTGTTCTACTCCTCTCCAAAAAGGCTGCGCCTTTCAAGGGTGATTACACACAAACAGTTGTCAAGTGCAGGATTCAAAACCCTACCTACCTACTTCATGATACTAGAGGAGTACGCATTAACACTCGTGCTATACACATTATTGGGAAGTCTCTTTTCCACAGGTATATTTGTAGGATGGTGACATCATCAGACTTGACAATGATTAGTATACCTCTTTTAAGGTGTTTTACTACTCTCCAAAAAGGTTGCTGCTTCCCAAGGAGACCACACACAAACACACACACTTGTCAAGTGCAGGATTCAAACCCCTACCTAGCTACTTTATGATACTATAGGAGTACGCATTTACACGATGTGCTATGCACATTACTGTGAGTTCTCCTTTCCACAGGTATATTTGTAGGATGGTGACATCATCAGACTATACAATGTGGGTTACATTAGGTGGGCTACATAGAAGGAATGTCTGAACACGTTGGCCATGTGACCATCAAAGGGGAGTTTGCTATCTACCTGTGTCCCCAGGGCCATAATGACTTTCTCTGTACATACTGGATTACCACCTATGTGGTAATTTGTGTGCACATTGTTTTACCCAAAGGGGATGACTATGCATTAATTGGCATTCAGCTTGAGGGCATTGTTTTGACAACAGGTATCAGTCTCTGCAAGGCACTTCTGGAGGTTGTCTGTGTCAGCCGTAGAGTCGATTATGGACCACAGTTAGCAGTCATCTGCAAACCTGTCCAGCCATACAACTCCCATGCTTGCCTGTACCTCTGAGCAGTATCTACTGAACAGGTGGGGTCCCAGGACCAAGACCTGTGGGATATCATTTGTGACTGGCTTAGAGTCGGACATAGCATCCGCAACTCTGAACATGTGTGTTTGATCTGTGAGCCACTTGGCTACCCATCCTGTGACATAGCTGTTAATGTTCAAGCTGGTATCCTTGTCCATGATGGCAGTGGGGAATGGTGTAGAAAGTCCTTAATGAGGTCCAGGTGGGGTGTGTGGACTACTTTCACCTCCATCTATGTCCTTGGTAACTGTTTGAAATAAGTCAACTAGGTGTAGGAGACAGGATCTGCCTTTAACAAGGTGGAGATGTGTAGAGTCCAGTGTCTGGAGGTCTCCAATGTCTCTGTTTATGGGTTCCATAACAATTTGCTCAATAGCTTTGTAGACCAGGCTGAGTAGACATATAGGGCAAGGTTTTCCAGGTTCTATTGTGGCTCCCCCTTTGTGGAGCTGGATGACTGTTAGTGTATGCCATTCTTTGGGTACATAGCCTGTGGTACGCTTGAGTCCTGACAGTGGATGTAGGTGAGGGTGTAGTTCCTTTTGGGCCTAGTGTAAGACACAGCCTGGGACACCATCCAGTCCCATTGATGCTGTGTTCTTAGCTTTGGCGAGGGTTGTCTTTACCTGCATGTCCATGATGTCTGGGGCTCAGCATCCTTCTGTGATGGGCACAGGGCCATTTGGGTGTGATGGAGGTGAGTTTACACTGAACTTGTCCCCCTGGATGTGGGCAATGAAAGTTGGTTCAGTGTATTTCTTTCCTTTTTCAGTAGCTGACAGCATATTTGGAAGTTGACACCTACATGTCTGGTATAGCTACCGAAGGCTATGTGGTTATTATTCTTACATTCCTTGGCTATTTGTCTTTAGAAACAGTCCTTGGATTATTTTATGAGCGATCACTGTTTCTTCCTAATGATGATCAGTGATGCCTTTCCTTTAGTAAAGTTGAATCTATCATGTGTTCGTTTCCTCCTTCTGTTGTCTAGCTTATTTATGGGCAACAACCACCTGATTGTTGTCTTATTTTCGGAGGAGTGCATCTTTGATTTCTTTGTGTTGTCTCGTTCCATGCATCCCTGTAGATGCTCATAGGATGCACTTGTAAATGATTCTAGAGATTGTATACCATTATCCTATCGCAAGAGGTCTTTGGAACGTTCCACTTTGGTCTTGGGAAGTGTGCAGTTTGCTTTGGAATATGTCTTCAAAGTGGTTTCATTGACTAGGTGGGGGGTGGGATGTGGATGTCCAGTGTGATTACTTTATGATCTGATATTACCAGCGAGGGAACACTGGTACCCCATGTTGGTGATGATCATGTCCAGTATGTTGTCACCTGTAGTGGGCATGGTGACCAGATGTTCCAGGGTGTTAAGAGTTTTTAAACTCTAGGAAACATTGGCCAAATGACGTACACGAGTAATTCTCCCACTCAATGTTTGGGTTGTTGTAATCTCCTCATATAATGGTGTTTGACAGGACCTTTGTATTTTCCACTGTTCTCAGGAATACTGAGTGAAGTTCCTGAGACAAGGTACGTGATCTGAAGGTGTGGGTATCCATAAGGTAAATGAGTACAACCCTTCCTTTTGTATTTCACTCGTGGTTTTGGGTTCAAAAGTCAGAGGGATTGTGAGTGTTTTACGTGGAGCATGTCCAACAGCTCTGTGTTTGGCATAGCTTTGTATGCTAGGCAGTGAACACCTTTGAGTAGGCGATATGCAAGGGAGTACAGATGGAGAATTTTGAGATGGTCTGTGTATGGCATGTATTTCAGGCTTCTAATGCTCTTTGTGAGATATTGCTGCAGGCTTTCCAGTTGTTGTGGTTGTCTTGTGAGGTACATAGCAGAAGTGGAGTTGTACTCTATTATAGTTCTAGTGAGTGATGAGTAGAGGGGAACAATGTCCTCTTCTATTCCGCATGAGACACATTTTGTGATGAGGTGTGCCACATAGGAGGGTTTCCTGACTACTGTGGGAATGTGGTTATCACAGTTGTGTCCACTGTCCACCTGTGACCCAAGGTCTCTTGTCACACTTTCAGTGTGAAGCATACTACCACCTATGTTGTAGTTATTTTAACAAAGGGGATGACAATGCACCTTTTGGCATTGAGCTAGAGCCCATGGCTTTGACAACAGCCATCTGTCTCAGTGAGGCCCTTTTGTAGGATGTCCACATCTTTAGTGTTTACAATTATGGCTCCTAGTTTGCAGTCCTCTGGAAACTTCAGTTGCCACAGACCTTCCATGTTAAATTTTACTTCAGGGAAGTAGATGCTACACAGCCTGGGATGTTATCTGGTCCCATGGCTGCTGTGTTACTGGCTTTGGAGAGTGTTTTTTACCTGTGCAGCCGTGATGACAGCAACTTTGCAGTCTTCCATTATAGAGATGTGCTCTTTCATGGGTGGGGGGGGGGGGTTTAACACTGATCCTGTCTGCCAGGATGTTGGCAATATCAGTTGGGTCTGTATATTTAGTGCCATTGAGCTGTAACTCAGAACAGAACTGAGTGTAGCCATGACATGGACCTGTCTGTTGGGCAGAGATCTCCTGAGCTGACGGCATGCAACAGAGTACAGACTGGGTTACATTCAGTCTTGTTGCATGGGGCAACTATTTGAGGCCAGTAATCCTCTTGTTAAGGTACTTCAGTGGTCTTTCTGGCTGCTGAACATGCCTAGTCAGATTCATCGCAAATGTGTTGTGGTACTCTCTGATGAGTCTGATGACCGCTGAGTAGTGGGAACCTCCTTTGACCTACATGCACAGACCATGGCAGTTTGTGTGTACACATAGCATGATTTTCTGACCACTTTGTGATTGTGTTTCTGGAAGGAGAGATGACTATCCACATTTGTCCATAGATCCCTTATTATCACATCCATATTTAGCATAAGTGTGTGAGCATGCCCAGTATGAACTTTCAGTATGTTGCTGCCTGACATTTGCTTCATTTCTTTGTGTGTGAGCATGCCCAGCATGACCTTTCAGTGTGATGCTGAATGAAATCCACTACATTTGTTGGAGTGTGTGAGCACACCCAGTATAAGCATTTATACTATATGTGTATGGCAAATCAAATTGTATTTTTACAGCAGGGCTCACCTTTGTGTCATAGATCAACTGGGATCATGCTGTGCCTGCAGGGCTTCCATGAGACACTTTGCATAGACTTATCAACATTTCTACATACAGGGGGGACAGCTATTCTTTGTACATTTCTACCCGGGGGCACACCTGATTGTTACTGTGGGTGTACATAGGATGAAGGTTTCACCTGACACTTATACACATTTGCTATGCCTGCACTGCTATGTACAGTACACCATTTCACTCTGTACTGTTGCCTATCGTACTGGCTTGAGGCATACTACTGTGCTACAGATCCTAGCGTCCAATGTCACGTATATTAGATTGCGACTTCATAGCCTACACAACCCACATCACACCACCTGGCCTGATGTTCTCTGTCTGCATAGGCCTGTGGGGGAGGTTACCCATATGCCTCTTTAGGGGCATGATAAAGCATTTCTTTGTGTTTGCATTAGTGTACAAATGTCCTGCTGTGTCAGTGCCACTGAGATGCTATCATGGCTTAGTGGTTCAGTAATGTGACTATAGTGCACAGTATCCTGGGTTTGAGCCCTGTCACTGCTTTTTATTTTCATGCTGGGCAGACCAGACTGCTTAAGGAACAGTAAAGCAAATATGAGCATGTTTACCTGACTTTGCACGACCTTGCCCGACCTTGGCCAACATTGTTCAATGTTGCCCAACATTGCACTAGTTAACACGGGCAATTTTGTTTACATATCCTAAATATTGGTAAATGCTGCTTAGCACTGCTTTATATTGCTTAAAACATGGCAATCATGCCTCAGGTGGTGTTGCAGGGCTGCCTATGTCAGATGAACATACTACACTCCCTATACATGTTTGGAAACAGGTAGTGTCAAGTTAGGCATCCCTTTTATTTTATGTGCGAATCAGAGAGAGGTATAATTTCCAGGATTCCTACTGAGCCAGTGTATGTGCTATGCGTTGCCTCTTTGCCAAGGCCAAGGCATACTGGGCACGCATCCTTCTGCCTACTGGGGCAGGCTCAGGTTGTTCCTCCTCTGAGTCACGCTGTGCCTGTGCAGGCCTTGGCAATGGTGGGGGGGCTGTGTGGCCCTGCCCCATGCTGTTTCTGTTGCAGCTGATATCCCAGGATCATATTGTGCAGCATGGCACATACCATGACAATTTGGGTACATGTAGTTGGTGAGTACTGCAAGGCTCAACCAGATGTGTCCAGGCACTGGAACCATGACATGAGCATCCCAAATACACGCTCGATTACATTTCGTGTTTGTGCGTGTGCCTCATTATGGAGTTCTTGTTCAGGTGTGTGTGCATTTCTGATGGGTGTCATCAGCCACGGCTCCAGTGCATATCCAGCATCCCCCACTAGGTGACCGTCAGGGATGTCCCCATTGGCAAATGCCTGGTACAGCTGCATCAGATGCCAGATATGGGAATCATGGTAGCTTCCAGGGCAGCCAGCACACACATTCAGTATTATGCCCTGGGCATCGCACACGACCTGGCAGTTGATGGAGTGGAAGCCCTTGCGGTTGATGTAGGGCCTACCCCACTCACCGGCTGGTGCTTTGATGTGTATGTGCGTGCAGTCAATCGCACCCACTACCTCAGGGTATTCCGCTATTTGCTGGAAGAGGCACATATTGCTGGCCAATACCTCACGGGAATTGGGGAAATATACATGATCACCGACATGTGCCATTCAGGAACTGGTGCAGTACCCTGGATGCTGATGCCTGTGAAATCCCCATCATATCACCAGTTGGTCTCTGGAAGGTACCTGTTGCTAGTATTCTTAGGCCAACACATACCTTGGTTTCCACTGAGATGGGTTCCCCTCTGTTGGTTCTGTGTGTGAGGCGTGGCCTGTGCAGCTCAACAACTTGCTGCAGGAGGTCTCTGTCCACTCTATACTGCTCTACTATCTCAAGCTCATGTAGCCCCTGGTAGGTTACCCTGGGTCTACACACTCTTCTCCGTCTCCTCACTGTGGGTTGCTCAGCAGCATTTGCAATGGCACCACCCTCAGCATCTTGCACATGTTGCCTTATAATAGCAATGGCAGCCCCTAACATTTTTTGTCTCAGTTAAGCTTTTTAAGTTTTCACTTCTCTTTGTACACTGCAGTGTTGCAGTGTTTCTGAGAAAAACATGGGGGGATGTTGTTTGCAGAGTTTTAAGTGTTGGGCTGGGCTAGTGTACTGCCTGTGTAATTGGCTGATTCTGATTGATTTCACCTGGCAGCTCTGCTAGTTCTCCTTGGTTAACTTCCTACTACTTCTTTTCCTTCCTTTTCCCTTTCTGTTTCCACAGGAGGCAGCGACGTGCAAACAAGCACAAACACCCGCACACGCACGTACACAGGCTTACATGGGCTTACACAAGCTTAGGTGTTGCACATGCGCACACACTGGCTTAGACAGCCTTACACAGGCTTACATGGGCACACACACAAGCATACAGGCTTAGACGGGTTTACAGGCGCGAACACGCACGCACACAGTGTAAGCATCTTTGCAAGAAACTTTAGTGATAGCCACGGCGTACACCTTCAGTTTCTTGGTTTCAGTTCAGACAACTTCGAACACGCCGCTTCCAGTCCTGGACTCTCATCAGTTCAGCTTTGTCAAAAGGAACTCCTGGCTCTTTAACCTCATTATCGTTTTTTGAAAAAGTCACTGAAGCAGTTAGTAAGGCTTATACAATACATAAAGTACATCTTGACCTGTCTGACAAAGGCCTTTGACACTATCTGCCATGGAGGCATTATCGATAGGTTTGTAAATCTGAATACAAATCCTTCAAATGTCTACTAGATAGCTAACTGGGCATCTGTCAGAACCCATGCAGTTAGAGTTGCATTTGCCAGTTCTGAAAGTCAATGCATTGCCTCTGGTGCATCATAGGGTTTGGTGTTGGCTCCTCTCCTATTTGGTATCTATTTCTCATGTCTTGATGCCAGAATTCCTGACCTCTGATTATCTAAATTGCTGAAACCTGTAAAATATTATTTCATCTTCCACAGACTCACAATGTCTCTAACATGGGTTAAACCATGTTATCCAGAGGTGCTAAGACAATGATCTCAAATTAAAGATGAAAAAATGCAGTATAGATTGTTTTGGAAAACAATCATTTTCTATTCCATATCCGTCACATGTCCCTCTAATCAGATACTTACATAAGAGGTCTTTTTTTAATAATTCATTATCTTTTGACCCTCATGGCTACCTTGTAGTTCAGAAAGTCTTCTTTATGGATCATCTAATTTCCAAAGGCATCTCTTCCATATACATAAAATTCTTAATTCCCATTTACTCATACCTCATCTGACTCATTTTATAATGTAATGCCGCTTTTAGCATGTATTTGTCTAAACATATAATTCACTTTTTTAACATCACCAAGATTCCTAACTAAACATTATCAGTGGCCTCAAAAATCTTAATAAACGGGACAGACTAGCAGCCCTGTCTCTGTACCTCCTCTCTTACAGATTCCTCCATGGGGATCTGTACCTAGCTTCTTGACCCATGAAAGATCTGACCATCTCTGATGTCCTACTTCATTGCAGAACAAATGCTTCCTGAAATACTCAAAGGAACTAAAATGTTATCAACAGAAAAGCAAGACATGTTGGCATGATAGACTTGTACCCCAACATATCCTTCACCTCTGGAACAAACTTCCCACGACATGTCAGACAGACTATCATCTTTGTCACCTTCAAAATAAACCTGGATAATTGGATGGGCAGCTGCAAATTCTCATCAGTCTATATTGTGTTGTCCTTATTGAGACTGGAGGGAACTTTTGATAATGGTTTATTAGCTAGGCTTGTAGTGGTCTGTGGACTGATTGTACTCACCTGTGAGTATACAGATGTCAAATGCATTTCACATAAAGATCAGCCATGTATGTAGTGTGCATGGTATATGGAGTGCTTCTGTATGTCCAGCACTGTCCTACTGTAAGGCAAGTGATATTACTTTGCTCTGATTTTGTAAAGCAGCAGGCCTTTTGGTGATTTTCATGTATGGAGACTGTTGTATTTCCCCCTAACTATTTATCTGAAAGCTTTCATATGCTGGCAGTGTCTTGTACTGGCTGTTATTGCTGGTGCCTGGATGGCTGCTGATGAATGCATTGTCCACACCATAAAGCCACTTGAGAATGCAGAACCTCTGAGGAGGACACTGATGGTATCACAGCAGGGGACAGTACCATGGTGTCTCATGGTGAACTGCACAACAACAAGCATACAAGACAAAGAGATAGGTCACAACGTGTTTGAACAGAAGATATCACAGTCTGTCTTTGTGGAGACTGAAAACTTGATAGCAGAATTTGCTATGACACAGAAAGTCTTTGTGTCCATCTTTTCTGATTGAAATATTGATGGTGCTCAAGTGTGCATATCCTAGCAACACTAGTGTCAGGCCTGTCACTTGGCAGGTTCTGGATGGCATGAGCAGACTGTAGCTCATCACCTATTGGATGAGTCCAGTGAACCCCTAACAAGGTAGATAGTGAAATTTTAGGTGACTATGCTGAGAGGGATTAAGACTTGACACATGAATTAGCTGAAAGACATCATCATGAAGTGCTAATTGTTATTTAAAGATGCCATCATGAAATGTTGGAGTTCAGGCAAGGCACTTTCATAAAGTGATGGATGACATAAAAAATCAAAACCTGCAAACTGTCTTTGTGGTACATGCTATCTGGGCTCCAGGTGATAATCATGTTGGTAGAGAGACAGAGAGAGAATCTGGAGATATTTTTGACTGTGCATGACAACCACAAGTAACTGACGCCTGGTTGATTGTTCCATCTAGGGGCAACACATTGCCTTGTGGCATAGCATAGACATGTCAGGTGTGTACAGGGGTAGCAATGTGTTTTTTCCACAGGCTATAGTCAATGTCTCACTCCTGCTGGGAGAGCATACAGTAATACACAGTGTGACATTGCCCACTGAGCCCTGTGATGCCATAATGTGGGTAAGTACAATTGTCAGCAGTCATGCACTTCACAGCCACTACAAGATCTGACAGCTAGATATGTTACAATGACACCCTGTGTCACAGTCATTGGGGTGGATCCAGCCTTACATGATTCCAAGATGGGGGGGTCATTATGTATGTAGTTTTTCATCAGTTCACATCATGGGCTCACAAATCAGTGCCACAACATCAGCATCCTCTTTCATTTTTTCAGCTATGATCAGTTCCTACATGTGTCTTGTCATAAGGACAAATAATTATAATTGTGATACTTTCTTTTGCACTTTATCTGTGCTAAATTCTTATGTATACCGTGCATAAGATATACACTGGATGAAATGCTGTATACATGTACAGTCATGGCAAGATGGTTCCTGTAGATGCCATGAGTCCCCTTGCTGTTTGTGGATGTAGTCTTCCTCTTCTGATCACTAGCATTGTTATCATTATCACATGTTTCTATCATCTGTACTGTTATTTATGCTACTGACCATTGCTGATGTTCAGCTTGTGACTGTCTCCATAATGAATATAGTTACTCTAAAGTACACTTCAGTGCTTCATATTTATCTCATGGTAATATCTCCATACTGTATAGAACCATCCTAGTGCACTCTGTAATGGGGAATGTATACATGTTAATTACAGTCTCCCCTTAGCTGCACTGTAAATTATTCTGTAGAGGTATTCTAATAATTATCTTCTAACAACAACAGACTATAAAGTGCAGCATGAAAGATCTGATTTTTTTGTCTGTGAATTTTTTCAGGCGTCTGTCCATTATTCAGCCTTTAGTCAGTCACAAGGAGTTGTAATATCATTATACATCAGGAATGCTACACCTTTGGTATAACTTGTGCTGCATCCTTCTTCATTTGGATTTCACATTTTTCTGCTGTTCCTGGCAATGGACAGCTAGTTTTACTGATTCACAGACCAGCTGTGTATACCAGTGAACATTCTACAGCATAACCTATAATCACACAGATTGTTTCTGAATCCAGTCCAAGTACATTCTTTACAACAGTTACTGTTATTGAACCATGGAATTCAAACATTTGTTCACATGAACAATCAATAAACATGGATGACTGTTCTGAGCAAAATGATTATGACAACAGCTTATTAGAGATTGTTGCTGAACATGTATCTATGCATTATCTGATGGTGGCGTCAGAACCATGTAATCGTTTTTGAAGCTGCGGTCACCTGAAATCAACATTAGTCAGCCTGGGGACATTCTCCTGTGTTTTAGATAAAGCCAGGAGAGATCAGGATTCAGCTGAAGACATATGCTTTTAATGTGCAGTCACACAAGGGCTGATTTGGTCCTCAACTGTAAGTAAACATTTTGTGAGTACAGATGAGGGGAGAGGCAGGGGCAAATTCTGATATGAAAAAGTAGTAAGAAAGTTTTGGTATGGTGAAGGCAGGAACTGCAGTCTCATTCATGATGGGAATGCTTCACAATGGATTTATTATATAATTTAAATACTTTTCCTGGCTAGGCAGTGAGTATAATTAATAGCAGCCAAGATTCAGATAAACTGTATAAACTGAACAAGGTGTGAGGGAAGGAAAATGCAGTGGAAAGGCCAGCTGTAGATTCATATACGAATGTTAAAGAAACAGTATATGCAGGCATATATAATGCAGATAGTTAGAGCTCAGTGCATACACAGATGAGATCATACATGGCATGAGTAACAGTAGCAATGTAATTCGCTGATACAGTGTATACCAAAGCTGTCTTCTGCAACTGCAACTGCATTACACCAAGTCGCAGCCCCCACAACAGGAACATTAGTACAACATCAGACACTCTTTATGTGGGGGGCTGCACCCCCCACACCCCCCACTAATTATATATACCAACTCCGTTGTCACACTACAGTGGGAAAAGGGCAGGTTTCTTTATAAGTACATTGCCAGCAAGTAAGTATTTGGTAATGCTGCCTTTATGGTGGCCAACTATCATTGTTCAATGAAAATAATTACGACAATGTGGCCATTCGATTAAAGTAAGTTTTCAACAATTACTATTCTGCGAACAGCCATTGGATGAATGTGCTGTTCGACGACTAACCATAGACCACTTTTTGCTGCCAATAAAAAAGTATGTTCACTGATTATTGCAAACTATATTATGAATGCCATAGCCCCCACCCCACCCCCCAGAGAATGTGTTTTCTCAGCATAAAGTGACAACATTTCTTCAGCCAGATGGTAAAATGATTCTAAAAAACATGTTAATTCTATTTTGTTCATTTCCATTACCTTGTCCTGCCAATTTGCTCTCTTTCCAAAAAGATTATTTTTGCTACATTCATGAATACTCCACCATTCCCAGAAACATACAAAATGCAGGCCAGTGATTGTCATAGTTAAGTTCACCTGATTCCATAACACAGCTGGCCTCCATCTGCTGGTTCCACTCTATGAAAACTGAGGAGAAAATGCCACACAGCTGGAGCTAATGCTATGGAATAGTAAAGGATAAAATTACATTACTGAAACTGCAATTTTCCAATGGCTGTGTCAAGAAAGAAGTTCAACAAATGCAAACAAAAACATGCTGTAGATTTCAAAGTTTTTGAGCACAGGCAATATGCACTGTCTCAGGAAGTGCAGTAATATGAAGTAATTGGTAGCAGTTGAAATGAAAAAAAACAGAAACTTAACTGAGGCATAAACTATCGGTGCTGCATGCTTAAACATTATGGAGGGTCTCTTCAAAGCTGTCTGTCTGAATATGTCACAGCATGTGGCAGTGTGTAGCACAACAAAGTGCGATGGCTTCAACACAGCTAATTAGTAGTTGATGAAGATTAATCACAGCAAAAGACAGAAGCTGTCACCTATGTGCCCTAGCAACAAACTGTCACAATTAAAGGCCACAATTTGGGGCTGCATTATATTTTGATACATTATTCAAGCACATCTTCAGCAGTTCAAAGAAAATCAGTCTATTTAGAAGTTGGTAATAAACATAACTGGTCATAGCATGAGAAATATCTGTATAAAATATGGTCTCACTATGCATAAAATCTTTTATTTGCCATGTAATAATGCCCAAATGAGCTACTGTATAATAGCAGAAGTAAGACACACCACAGATACATATTATTATAGAGTAACCTCACTCATTCGAGGCCAGAGTACTCAGCATTGTTTGCCTCATCTTCTGAATCTCCCTGGAATGCATAACTGTTCCAGGCTGCGGCCTACTTGTAGGAAGATCCATCTGTGCTACACCTCTGGTAGTATATTGCCCTCCCAAGCCACAGGCATTCATGGGTAATGTGTCCTAGTATGCAGATAAAAAATCCCTTGTCTAATCTGAACCTTGGCTTTATCAGTGAAAAGTCTGGTGGCCCAGATGATAGTGATGATGATGAAGATAGTGTCCCAAAAAAAAACGTTATTATTTGCCATTTAACGTTATGCCATTTGAATCAGCTACAACTAGTCACTCAAGATTAACCATAAAATGCACATCTATACTTGTCCAGTATATTTGTTTATATTTGTTGACTGGGAATGTTTGACTGGGCAGAAAGCCCATGTTCAGAACTGTCCTAAGAAAAAAAGCTCCAAAACGATTACAAAATACAATATGCTTTGCAATACATGCTTTATAGGTAAATATTTGGATTTTCATTTAAAAAGATGTTTGCAGCATTTCAAATATATATGCAAAGACTCTTGGCAGTTTTTGTCTAATTTGAACGGTTTTCAGTATAGAACAAGTATAAATATGACTCTGTCATTGTTCATGTTGGTGTGAATGATCTGAGACGTACCTCCCTGGACTACATGAAAAGAGACATGGAAGAGCTCTCTGATCATGTAGCTCAGGCTGGTATGACCCTGACCCTGAGTAGCATCCTGCCCTCACCAAGAATGATACTTCAGTATAAAGAAAAAATGATCAATTTCAACAATTGGCTAAGCTTCTGGTGTCATTCAAAGGGGATCCAGTGCCTGTCAACCTAGGACGACATGCTCGACATGCGGCATTGCTTCGCAAGAGACGGCTTGCACCTGTCACCGCTAGGCTTTCAAATACTGGCCAAGGCTCTTACTGCCCCCATAGTGCCTTTTTTAGGCAAGGCTCAAAAGTCAAACCCACCTCCGTAAACAGCACAATTAACAAAAAACTCTGGGTTATGCTACTCAATGCCAGGAGATTAAATCTGAAAATGCACGCACTCAAAGCACTCCTCAGTATGGAGAACATCAACATCTGTGCAGTAACTGAAACCTGGTTCAAGGCTCCAGAGAGCACCCCGGCACTACCGGGCTACAACTCATACCCATGTTTCGGCCACAGAGCATGGACCGAAACACAAAATGAGAGGGTGTATCCATATTCATCAAGGATACCTACGCCTACAGGTTAGTGGTGCAACATGATACCTTTGAGATCATCCATGTGCAACTAACATCGGGCAAATCTGCAATGCAAATTGTGACCTGCTACAGATCACCCTCCATGACCCAGGACCACCACTCCACCTTTCTAGAGACACTGGAAAACATGAAGGTCCTACCGAACACCTTGATATTGGGCAATTTCAATTACCCTACCATTCACTGAGAAAAATACTCAAGTAAAAATTCCCAGGCCCAGCGCTTCCTGGAATTCATCAACTCAAACACCCTGGATCAGCTGGTAAACTCCCCTACCAGAGGTAAAAACATATTGGACCTGGTCATCACCAACATGGGTGACAGGTGTTCCACACCGGAGGTCAACCCGTCACTGGCGAGATTAGAGCATAAACTAATCACTCTGGATATCCACCACCACCCCCAACTAAGGAAACCACAGTAAAAAACTTTTCTAAAGCAAACTTCACCTTACTTAAGAGAGAGGTGGTAAGTTTCACAGCCCCCACGCTAAAGGATAACGCTGCCCAAGATGCAGAAACCTTTACAAATGCACACTATGAGCACCTACAAGGATGCATGGATCGTGCCATCCCTAGCAAAACCAAGACTCACTCCTCTAAGAGAAGGAAACCAGTTTGGTGGACCCCTGCAATAAACAGGCTATACAATAGAAGGAGGAAACTAGTTCAGAAAAAAAGCAACCAGAAGGAAAGACATCCCTGATCAGTATCAGTAAGAAACTAAGGTCCCTCATGAAATCATCCAAGGCTAACTTCGAAAGAAAAATATCCAAGGATTCAAAAGATAACCACAAAGCCTTCTTTAGCTATGTTAAGAATCTAAGTGGCAACTCACAGATATGCATTGAACTAGTGCAAAATGGCACAGAATATACTGAACCTACTGATATTGCCAACATCCTGGCAGATAGATTCAGTGCAAGCTTCACCTCCCCTCTCACCTCCAAACGGGCCCACAACAATACTGGAAAAGTGTAGTGTTCCAAAAATCACAGCTGCACAGGTGAAAACAACCCTTTCAAAAGCCAAAAACACAGCATCAGTGGGACCAGATGGTATCCCAGGCTGCATCTTGCACGAACTACAGAACGAACTAACCCCCCACCTAAACACGCTGTTCAGCCTCAGCCTCTCCACAGGCTACGTGCCCATAGAATGGTGCACAGTAATGGGTATTCCTCTCCACAAAGGAGGGGCCACAACTGACCCTGGTAACTATCACCCCATAAGCCTGACTAACCTGGTCTGCAAGGCTATGGAGTGCATCATCATGGAACTCATTAACAAAGACATTGGGAATCTCCAAGCACTTGACCCGATCCGGTTCGGCTTTGTTAAGGGCAGATCATGCCTACTAAACCTGGTTGACTTCTTCAAGACAGTCACCAAGGCCATAGACGAGGGAAAGGTGGTTCACACAGCCTACCCTGACCTCGCCAAGGCTTTCAACACCATTCCCCACTTGGGTATTACAGAAAAACTCACCAGCCTGAACATAAACCCCTATGTCATGAGATGGGTTGCCAACTGGCTTACAGACATAACTCACACGGTAAGAATAGCGGGCTCCAGGTCCAACTCTAAACCAGTCACAAGTGGTGTCCCACAAGGCTCGGTACTGAGACCCCTACTGTTTGACATATACTTCTCAGAAGTACAGGCAAACACAGGAGGACTATAGCTAACCAAGATCACCGATAAATGCAAACTGGGAGCCATAATTGACTCTCCAGCTGACATGGACATCCTCCAAAAGAGGCTTACTGAGACAGATACCTGGTGTCAATGTCATGGCCTCAAGCTAAATGCCAAAAAATGCATTGTCATCCTGTTTGGGAAAAACAAAACACCCACAAATTACCACATAGGTGGCAGCTCCCTTAATACAGAAGAGATAATAAGAGATCTGGGGACCCAGGTAGACAGTAATCTCTCCTTTGAAAATCATATTGCCAAAGGTTGGGAGGGTGGCCTAATGGTTAAGGTGTTTGCCTTACAAACACAAGGTGAAGGGCTTGAGTCTCACAAGGATAATTGGCTAGGCTTAAAATGGCTCACAAGGGCAGTTAGCTTAGTACTACTCTATGAATCTATGAATCTAAGTAGTTAGGAAATCCTTCTATGTGGCCCATCTAATTACTAAAGGGTTCACATCCAAAAATAAAGAGGTTATAGTGCCCCTCTACTTGTCACTCATTAGCCCCATCATAGAGTACAATGCCCCATTTGGGATGTATCTCACAAGACACTTTGACCACAAACTTACCTCACCAAGAGGATTACTGGCCTCAAACATATGTCCTATGCAGCCCGACTGAAAAACTCCAGCTGTACTGAGTGGCATATCGCTTACTCAGAGGTGATCTCTGCCTGACTTACAAAGCCATGTCCAACTCAGAATTGATGGAATGCTCCACCTAAAGAAATCCAAGTCACTGTGAGCCACGCGCTCTAGTGAGCTAAACCTCGCCACAACAATAAATAGAACATGCTGGAGAGATAGATTCCTGTCAAAGAGACTCCCCATGCTTTGGAACAAAATTCCAAATTACATCAGGCAGAGCCCCTCACTAACACTCTTCAAGAGAAACCTTGACGAGTGGATGGGTAACAGAAAATGCACCCTTGGGATCACTTCATTGGCTCTGTTTGACAGAGAATCAGTTAATTAATCAATGGGGTGGCGAAAGCCGACACACTCTGGCTAGGCTTATAAATGCCCTCGGGCAGATAGCCTAGTACCTACTATGAACCTATGAACCTATGTAGTGAGCACTGATGTTTGCAACTTATTCTCTGTAATACCAAGGGAAGGAGTTCTAATATGGTTTGAAACCCAACTACTAACAACAGGTATATATGATTAAGATGAAATTAATGTTTTTGTGACCTTAATGGAAATGGTGTTGAAACATAATTTCATTAGGGTTGAAGATCAATACTTTTGTCAGAGCACTGGTGTGGCGATGGGGGCAGACTGTGCCTCCATTTTTGCAAATTACTGCGGTGGTGGTGCTGCGGTAGCATTGTCGCCTCACAGTAAGACATTGTCCTGTTCGATTCTCAGCTAAAGCGTCTTCTGTGTGGAGGCATGCGTGAATGGGTGTACCTTTGTTGAAGGTTGTACGTCAGGGCTGGCAACTCGGTATGTAAAAATCTGCTGCCAATCATTAGCAGACCGGAGTTCCGCTGTGGCGACCCCTAACCGGGAAAAAGCCGAAAGATACAACATGTTATGTCATACTGGAAGGATCGTTTAATTTTTAAATCTGAGTATATGACATATGTTAAGAATTACACCAGATTTTTGGACGACATGTTCTTGATTTGGATTGGAACAGGTGACACTTTAGTGTAATTTTTGGAATATATTAATGACACCCTGAATTGTTTTAAGTTCACTTATGAATATAGGCAAACAAAAATAACTTACTTGGATGTTCAATTGAGAATAGATAAAGAAAGGATGATTTTGGTTTCAAAAATATATAGAAAACCTACTTTTACGAATTCATATCTGGAATATAATAGTTGGCACCCTGATTTTCAAAAGAAATCTATAGTAAAAGGGCAATTAGTTCATGCTGCAAAAGTGATTTCCCTGGACAATGAATTTTTGGATGAGGTTAATTTCATATTAGACATGTTTGAGAAAAGAAGTTATCCATTGGAGATGTTAACCACTGTTAAGGAAGAAGTTTTGAACAAGCGAGAAAGTGGGTTTTATTTACCTATTTTAGGATCCCCAGACAAAACAGTTACAGTGGAAATAAGCAATTCTGGCACTGACAATAATTCATATGCAAATTTTAGCTTTATCACCACTTATAATAAGGATGCACATAGAGTGTGTCAGCTTATAGAAAATAATTGGGAATTACTGTCAGTGGATAAAAACATGTCTAAACATTTTAGTAAAAAACCCAAATTTGTTTTCAGGAGAGATAGATGTTTCAAAGAAATTTTGTAACAGGGGAGCAGGTTGAGGTGTCATGGTGCCATTGAAATGGTTGGCAATTTTAAGTGTGGGATGTGTTCCCA
This sequence comes from Protopterus annectens, assembly GCF_019279795.1. NCBI lineage: Eukaryota > Metazoa > Chordata > Ceratodontiformes > Protopteridae > Protopterus > Protopterus annectens. The sequence goes on along the minus strand of NC_056751.1, from coordinate 43,788,005 downwards.
GTGTTCTTACATTCTTGTTACTGGGGATAGTTTCAATTTAAATGTCAGGCACATTCCTATAAAAGGTTATTATAATTGCCAGAGTAAAAATGTTTACATCGCAAAATGTTCCTTATGTCCAGTATTCTATATAGGAAAAATTTGTAGACAGTTCAGGAACATGATATATAAACAATTATTGGATATAAGGCACTTAAAGAATATGAATGCATTAAATAGATATCTTATAGAATACACAAGTCATTCTTTTAAGTTCTTAATAATACAACAGATAAGAACTGATCAACAACAGGGGACATTTTGTGAATGTTTAGATGTTTGTGAATTGAAATGGCAACTATCCCTGGATGCCACCAGTTTCCCAGGTATAAATGAGATAGTGTATTTGAATTGCATTTTAAAGATGAACCATGTTTTGGGCTAAATTTATTATCAAGGTACACACTCGTATAGTGTTATTTAACATATTTTAATATGACTTTATTATGATTGTTAATTTTATGTAAAAATGTGCACAGAAAATGGTTTTTAAAATGTTTTTATAGGGCAATTTAGTAATAGTATATTTAATAGGAATTAATTAGTGTCAATGTTAATTGTTGGCTGTATTTGAATGCTGGGTAAATGTGATGACATCGTTCTGAAGAAATCCATAAGAAAGGGATGAAAGCGCTTAACTAACTGTGTTTTCATTTTTTAATAAAGTAGTGTTTCACTGAGTGAACTTGGCTGTTCATCCTCCCTTCAGTTATTTGGCTTCTGAATATCTTCAGTTTCAACAACAGGAAATATATTACACAATAATTAAAAAAAATCCGTAGTCCTCATGACTGATAATTCTGTGGCTACATTATCTATCCTAATTTTAGCAGATGAATCTTAATACCCTCCTCATCCTCTGTCCTGACACTGTGCTGTGCTCGCCTGTACCTTTTTATGCCTCCCATACACACTTTATGATGTTGTATATATAACAGCAGAGAAAAAGCTACGGTAGTACTGTTCAGATGGGGCACCCTAAAATGAAAATGAATGATGCTTTAAACTGGATGAGTGGTTATGAGACAGCCGAACTGATAAGATGATAACTGAGTAATTCAATATTTTTTTAGGGAGCAGCTATGATGATTACTTTATACTTCCCTATGATGAAGGAAGGAAGGCTACATGAAGTTATGTTTACAAAAGTTGATATAATTAGCATTCTGTTTGGCACTGAATGAAAGGAATGGATTAAGGTTAGTTGTTTCTCCCCTGGGTGATTTTAATGGTTAGATCAGACAAATGTGTTATAAGGGAGCAGGGACATAAGACTGGCTAGCAATGGAAATCATGGCATGTTTGAAGAAGATGACCATGATTTAATTTGCTACTTTAATTGGTTAAGGATGGTTGGTTTATATGTTAAAAATGGCTTCTACTTAGACGCGGAGGGGTGGTCCGATTTTGACTGAATCTTGAAGGGTACCACATTTGTGTTATACATGGAACTGTCTAAGCTGTATAATCACAGCAGTATGAGTTATGATACTGTAACAGCAGAATAGTATATAGGACTATATTATTTGAATGGATAATAGACTGATAAGTATAAAACAATTACAACTGAATGCTTTAACTGGGAGTGACAGATGACACTAAGATGTGGAATTCAGTATTAAACTGTCATTTGATGACAGGCCAAGCTTTGGACAGCCCTAGTAACTGAGTAGGTGCATGTAGGAAGGTTGTAATGAATCCCCAAACATATTGTCAAGGATCATGAATCATGAATCACTGTAATATTAAATCAGAACATTCGGTTCTAGTTGCACTTCATGATTATGCCTTTAAGAAAATTGCAGAAAGAAGAATGTGGATGCGTTTATCGTGACCATTTAAGTGTTTGGTACACAACAATATAAGTTATATTTTCACAGAGCATAATGTTTGGGCTGAGCAAGGTGAAAGCTATGATATTAAGAAGTTTTATAATGAATTAATTAATTTTTTGTTATTCAGTAAGAGACGTTGACATTGACATTGTAGTAAATGAAGTACAACTGCAGCTATGCTGAAAGACTGGGAAAAATAGCAATTCGTTAAGCACCTTTCTTAATGCACTTTGTGTTGACTCAGCACTTTTTGTGAGTCACAGCATGGAGTGCATTACAGCTTTTAAGGCTGTTACTGGACCAGAGATCCACTTTGCTTCTGGCCATTCTGCATGAGGCAGTGGTCTGTGTTACAGTTTTCTAAGTTATAAAGAACTTAATGATCCTACATTATTATTTTTTTCTTAATTCTTCTTTTTTTTCTTTACCTTTTAATACATTGGAGCAGCTATAACACATATGAAACAAAGAAATGTGTGGCAGCGTTAAGTATATTACTGATTTCAAAGCTGTAAAACACAACATTCCTACACTTCCTATTTTTCTGTTTGTGACTGGTAATACATGAAGCAGTTTAAGCTCCATGCACAACAAAGAATAATGACCATGTGTCTAAAATTATAACCAAGTACTTATATATTTTTGAAATGGTTGTCAAGATTCCTAAACTGAATTTGTTGATTCGTTTCTCAACTTCATAAAAGCTTGGTTATGATTGGAGACGCAATCATAAGCAATAATGTCGGGGATTAAAAAAATGCATCCAGCTCATATAGGAAATTATATGTGAATTTGATTCAACTAAATGAGAACTAATTTGAGATTTGTGGACGATGTTTTTATTTTATGGAGAGGAGATACAATGGAGCTTGCTAACTTTGTGAGCTACATCAACAACAGTACACAATATTTAAGTTTCACACACATGGCCTCTAGATACAATATGGACTTCTTGGATGTAGAAGTTGTGAGAGGCATTAATGAAACAATATACACTAGACAACATAGGAAAGAATGTCATGTCAATCATTTACTACACAGAAGCAGTGCACATCCACCACATATATTTAAGAATGTGGTTACCAATCAGGTTATGAGACCCTCACGTTTAAATGTGAGGGATGATGATTTTTACCTTGAGTTGGATAGGGTGAAGAGTTTTTTAGGAAATAGAGGATATAGTGACAATAATATACATATGCATGTACCCCCAGTCGTTGACTTGAGGGAAGATAAAGTTAAACCATATTTTTCACGTAGAGTTAGATCTGAAGGCAAGGGACAGACAACCTCGGTAAATAATAAAACTAGATTATCTCTGAAATACACTACAGATGTTAGCAGGTATATTGATATAGTTAAGAAAAATTGGCAGATTTTATTGACAGATAAAGATGTAGCAAGTTTGACTGACAATGTACCCAGATTCAGCTACAGGAATGATAGATCTCTGAAAAGAAGATTGTGTTTTCCCAAAGACAACTATGTCAATACTGGTCATGGGAGCACCATACCCTGTGGACACTGTAATTGGTGCACATACATAGAGGAGAGCCCCTGTTCCCATCATCCTGATCTAAAACAAGACTTTCACTTTAGAGTGGGAGCCACTTGCCTAAGCCAACATGTGGTTTACTTAGCACACTGCAGTATCTGCAGTAATGTGGGCAAGACAGATAGATATCTGAAAGATCGCATCAGGGAACATGTTTATAACATCAGGAAAGGGAACAAGAATAATGCATTAGCCAAGCATGCATTGGAATTCAATAGTGCTCACACTTTTAAGTTTAGGGTAATTGCTTTGTTACATGAGAATATGAGACATGGGGATATACGTAACAAGACAGAGAATTTGGAAGCAATTTGGATCACGAAGTTACAGAGGGACATGGCTTGAATGAATCTATCCCCCTGAAACCAAAACTTAAGATGAGACCCCTTCATAGATAATAGATTTACAATAGATTTTTGAACATATGTATTTTTATTTCTTGTGTTTTAATATTGTTTTTATACAAGATGATGTTTTAGTACTTATGAATAAATTTTGATAGATGTATTCAGTCACATGACTGAGAAACAGGTGATGTAACATAAGCATAAAGGTGTGGTAGTTTTCAGTGCTTGTATACACCTGAATGTTTGCACCAAGTAAAGGCCTACTCTGGATTTTACAGCTGTCTACATCTCATTCTTTTTTGGATTAATTTATAATGTTATTGTAATCTCTAGCTGTAGAATTGAAGAGACAGGAATAGGAATGGATAGAACTGGTAGAGCCTAATAAACACTTGAGACTGGCATTGTAGCACATAAATATGTTTTGTAGAGTTTTAACATTGTTCTCATCTCAAAGTCATTTTTAGTGATTCCTATATATAGTTGTATTTGAATTTAATTAAGAGCATACAGAAATGCTAATATAAACAGGAAGTCAATAAGGGTGATTTATCTTAAAAAAAACCTCTGTCAGTGGTGTTTGGGTATTTCCAACTAAGTTTCCTAAAAAATGCAGTTTATCAGTTTGTTCCTTAAAGGTGAGCACAGAGAGATTACAATGATTTCTAGCACTTCTTAAAATAATATCTTCAATCTCATGAGGTATAAATGATGGAAATATGTTAAAAAGCATCACAAAACACATGTAATATGTTTGTGTTTAAGTATAACATAATTTACAGAATTTAATACTTTTTTCACTATTAACATCTATGCCAGGAAGAATTTTATTTCTTTCCTAAAGTTCAGAGATTATAATAAAATATATAGGCATATATATTTAAACTGCTACAGCATTCTGCCATTGGGATACAACGTATAAACCAATTTTAAAGGCAATAATCCCGTGCAGCATATACATTACTGAAAAGTAACTTATTCAGGTCATATTTTACTGGACAGCCTGTTAATATGGCATGTGTATAAGTTGTATTTTTCTTTAATTTTGTTTTACTTGGATTGCTTGTCTGTGTACAGACTGGAAATAGATGCCTGCCTTGCTTGGATTACTTTCGAATACTTAGTAATTCTGTACAATATTTCATATTTTATATATAAATATATATATATATATATTTTTTTTTTACTTAAGATGAGTTTAAGTTCGCTACTTCTACTACTATTGTCTGATCTGATTAATATACAGTGATCAACTAGAGATATATGGACTGAAAATCTTCCACACATAGAAGTTTCTTACACTGTTTTGTTTTTGGACCCACTATACTTGTTTAGTGGGCTGTTTGAGACTTCAGGGATACTACTGAGATTACTTGTTTTTAAGTTGTATTTTTCTAAACATTAAGGGAGGTGCTGTTTGTTTATGAGGGTGCAACCCAAGTAATAAACCTAAGAACTTCCACTATGGGTGAAATTCTAACTTATTCACATGATTAACTCAATATGTCATTGTTTTAAAATGTAATATTTTAAATACATTCTTAGCTTTTTAAATAATGTCATCTTGCAGGTAAAATTATTTGTCTCTGTTTATCTCTGTACTGGTATAAATCAGCAGAAACATGTGCAGGCTGTAGTACAAATGCACACACCCATGAACATAGTGATCGATTTACAACACAGCTTTCAAATGCATTTCGTGTCACTTATACTGGGCCCAGCAGAAAGTTTTTTGCTTTTTTTCTCTTTTTATTTAGGGAACAATGGAATCTGGGCTATACATGTGTTGCACAGGCTGTCTGAGTCTTAATATGTGTTACTTGCATACGTGTTTCTTTATTTTGTCTTAATCTGTACTTTGCCAGCTTCCTACCACAGTAATAATCATACCAAGCACAAACGTTTCACTCCCTGTTGTTGGCTAAGTCGCTGGTCTCATCTTCTTACCCATATAGCTAGGTACAAAGCCAAAAATAAGCAGAGACAAAGAGAAACGTTTAAAGTATTGATCCTATTCACTTAGAACATTAATAGAATAAAAGAATTTGCAAAAATGCACATTTTCTGAATGTATGCAGACTATACATCTAACGATTTACATTATTTTTTACCTCCTCTATCACTGCTTGTCCACAAAACCATAAAGCGCATGAGAGACAGAACAATTTTTTTTTGCTAAAGTCAAGGACATGAATGAAAATCAGGGACAATTTGAGAGGTTGTTTTACAGTTTCTTTTGTTAGAACTGCTTTGAAAAATCAAAACTGTAAGTGCATTATGTCTTGAACTATAACAGTTTGTTTAGCTGGGGATTTTCGGGTCATCATGGAAACGGCATTAGTTATTCTTGTGATAGAGGATTCATTGCTGCCATTTTCTGAGTATCTGAGTACTGCTGTCTCTTTCAGAGTCACTTGTTGGTTGCTCATCTTGTTTCTTTTGTTTTATTTACCTGTTGTTTATGGGTGGCCTAGTGGGCTATTGCTGCTCTTTGTGACTGGATTATTTTGACGCTGCACTTCAGTACCCTGTTTTGGAGACATCTTAAACCTAAAAAATTATATATTTTTAAATTGATAATTTTCTGAATATTTTTACACAAGAAAAGTAAAAACTATATTATGCTTGATTTTGTTTTCACTGTTTCTTTTGCTGAAACTGATTTTGGGGGGGGGCTTTTAAACAGTAACTGCATTATTTTTTCATTAACTTAAAACAGTTTCCCTGGGATTCAGAATCATGTGTTGTGGCCACTTAACTGCCTACTGCAAGCAGGTGCAGTTTGCACAGTCAAATAAAATGAAATACAGATGCGTATTTAACTATAATGAGGAAGACCTCATTCAGTGCTAATCTGCATATCTCTGAATTAGTAGTAATTACTGACTGATAAAAAGTACTTTTTGTGGTAATTACAACTGGTGGCCATGCATTGTGCTGACAAACATATTCAGTTATCTTGATACTCCCCACTTGAATGCATGCAGGGTCACACTCACCCATTTGTCCTTAAATAAACACACACACACACACACACACACACACACACACACACACACACACACACGCACACACACACACGCACACGCACACACACACACACACACACACACACACACGCACACACACACACACACACACACACACACACACACACACACACACACACACACACACACACACATACCTGGAAATACACTACCAGTCAAATCCCTGCAGACATTCACACACATCACTATATGCATACACACACCCACACACACCTCAACCCTACTTCTTTGCTGTACTTCCCTAACCTTGCCAGCAGTATGGTCTTTCCCATTGGCCATAATAAGAGAATATAATATTCTGCCCATGTTAATGATCATGGCTGGCTCAGCTAATTTAAGTAGTCAAGAAATTCTGTGTATCCCTCAGAAGCATAAAGCCCCACAGGCATTTCCAGGGAAGTGCACATCTAATTAATATTAGGACTACCCTAAGGTTCCTCATTATCATTTAGCATGGCCATAGGGACAGCCATATATTAACTGCAGGTGCTGAGAAGTGCACTCTTGGCTAATATCAAAAACTGAAACAATACAAGTTTCATGAACTCTACTCGTAGCCTGACTTAGGAATGGGGTCCATTTCCACCATGGTATTAGAAACCGAAAAGACTTGGAGAAAATAAACCAAGAGCCCAATGCAGTGATTCTTTTGACCATTGAAAATAACTATGATGGGCCTATCTCTGAATCAAAAAAGGTTAATATGAGGGGGTGGCTGCTTATGTTAAGGCTTGCTGCTGCCAATAACCCTTTATAAATCCAAGGGTTTACATAGGTGGCTTAGGAATATTTTGAAAACTGTTTAAGTTATTCCTGTGAGGGAAGGTTAATTGCTGCCATCTTCTAAGTGTTTCAGTACCAGTGTCTTTTTTAGAGTCTTTGCTGTTTTTTTTTCTCTTGCTTCTTTTCCTGTATTTAATTGCTGTTTATAGCTTGACCTAGTATTCCATTGCTGTCTTTTTTGGCTGAACTACTTTTAAGCCATGCTTCAGTGCACTGATGTTGAGACATTGTAAACCTAAGCTAAGGCATTTCTGAGTATCACTATACCGGCAAAGTAAAAACTGCATTGCACTTGATTTTATTTTGCTATTTTTGTTCCTGGAACTATTTCTGAAGCCTTTGAACTGTAACTAAATTATTTTTTCTTTATCGAAAAAGGTCTTTTCAGTTATATTGGAGTGGCTTCTTGGAAACTGAGTAGTAATTCTTTTGAGACAGGGTCATTTGCTATCTTTTTCTAAGTTTCTGACACCAATGGTTTTCCTAGAGATGTTTGTTTTTGGAACTGTTTTCGAAGCACGTAAAGTATAATAACATTACTTTTCTTTAACTGTATATGAGGAATTTTCCAAGCCTCTCACCACTGCTCTTGTTGTGTTCTTAAATCCAGTGTCGCTCTTGTTGTCCAGCAGTTATGTTAATTTGACCACACAATTTCTGCCCTCTCCTTTTTTATTGCTGTTGTTACTCTCTGCGAGCTGTTTAAATACCCTGCTATTGTATTCCATAAATTTGACAACTGAGTGCCCATCCAGCCAACCTGTGTTGCTGTGCTGTAGTTAGTGGTTCTTGAGTTATCTGCCCTTACTCTAAACGTGTCTTTGGAAGCTCTTCTCATTCTCATCTCACCTGCTCATGCTAATGAGCACTAGGACATTAACCTACAAGTTCCTCTGTTTAGACAGATAAAGGCTGAGTTACCCACTATATGCTAAATGTTAAATACCTAGAAGTATTAACCCTTTTTTCCGTCTTAATTTTAAAATCTGCAATATCTTGGCTAAGACTACAATCACTGGAGGACATTCTACATATTTGCTGTATTCTACCATAATTATATAGCCCCCTGATGTAGTTACTTCACTCATCTATACACATAAGAACGAGACAAGAAGGAAGGTCATCTCTGTTATCATTAGCACTAGGTCTCCTAAAGTATACTGCTTTATGCTCACAGCTAATAAACTTACATTCATCATTAATAATTACATCTGTGAGAGGTGTACTTAAGTAATATGGAGGCTTCACTATCACCTAAGAACTTCCCTGTGAGCTTCAAACACCTCCACCATGATCTTTCACTATACATGTCAAAATGTTTAATGTTGATGCTATAAAAACATCACTTCCAAAGTCTCTTAGAAATAAGAATATTAATTCTCAGAAATTATCAGGACGTTCATTCTCCTCATGCATACCTGCTATAAAGAGTCACCCTGAGCAAAAGCACTCCAAATCTACAATTTTAAATTATAGAAGTAATAGAAGTGTTTTAGTAATATGTAACTATTGTCAGGCACTTTGACTTGTTACATACAAGGCTGGACAAGAAGAGGGTTTTAGAGAGTTGTCCTTCAGGATTTCTGAACATGTGCCCCAAGGAGCCTAACTCCTGACAAATATAACTGCAATGTGGTAGTGATACATACAGGAGCGATTGATATGACAGTTAAAACCTAGAGAGTCATGTGGAGAAGCCTTCTAAGTATGTTACAAATGCAGATATGACACTGTCCTGAATGGAGTCCTTCCTTTGCCTCAAATGATGCATAGATAAGAAAAAGATAATTGATTTCAATAACTTGTTAAATAGATGGTGTCATTCCAAGATGCTCAGTAGTCTAGCTTGCTTCACTAAGGGTGGTCTTCACCTCTTATTTCAAGACTTTGACATACCACCTAAACCTTGCCCAGAACCTCTTTTAGGCAGGGGCAGTTGATGAACATTCCCACATAGCTAACATTATCAGTCTGAAATTAGATTATATTAAGGTGGAACTCCTCAATGCCAGACGTTTAAACAACAAATGATCTTGAGGCACTCCTGCATTTGGAAAGCATCCACATTTGCATAGTTACTGAGACTTGGTTGAAATGTATAGATGGCAATCCCTCTATACCGGGGTTTTGCATTTCTCTTATCTTCAGACTTGCTGGCAACTATGTTGGAGTCACCATATTTGTCAAGGAACATCTTACCTCTGGGCAAGATCCCTAAGGACCCAAAACTGAATTCATTGATCTACAAATCATTCTAGATGGAATTATTGTATCAACTTAAAGCATATTATAGAACAACTAGGTAGTCCCCTGATGACCATGTAAGATTCAATGGTATTCTAAATTAAGTCCCTATTAGGAAAAAAATCCATTATTTTTCTTGACTTTTACTAACTTTTAATAAAATGGAATACCTATACTCCCAATATTTCATATGACAAACAATTCCTAGACTTAAACAAAACGTCATAAATCTGCTAGAAGGCAAGAAGTATCATTGCTGAAATTCTTGACCTAATTCTTACAAATAGAGCTGCTCTGTCACTGCTCTGGTATCTCCTTCCCCAGTGATTTTTTTTTATAAGAAAACTTTTATTAATTTAACATATTTACAATATATATGCAGAAAGGAAGAAATTCAACATCATATACTGTTATACAATGATATAAATATAGTGAATCATAAAGGTAATCTTGTATAATTAGATCCTTAAGAGTCTTGGTATTTTAATAGCAGCATTTCAAGGTTATCCCAACAACTAAAAGTCTTAATATGATTTCTAGATCTTATTCTGATCACATTTTTTTTCAGTTTTACATAGTATTGCTGATAAATTTAAAAATTCTTTGAACGTAAGAACTGAGTTTGAATTCCAGTTTTTTGTAATAACTTTTCTAGCAACTGCCAAGAGACCCCAAAACATTTTTTGTTGTTTGGATTTTACAGATACAGGAAGTGAAATAATCATTAGTATTATTGATCTAGTTAAAGAGCAATTATCAAACCATAACTCCTTAATAAACATGTTTACCTGTTCCCAATACACATTTAATTTTTCACAATCCATAAACGTGTGTCCAATCAGCTTTTACATCTTTATTACATTTCCAACAAACTTAAGTTATTTGACTAAGCTTATTTTATAGGGAGTAGCAAACATCCTATGTATATATTTCCACATAAAAGCTTTCCAGTATAAACTTGAGAAGTTTGAATAACTGATTTAAGTAACAATGTTTTATTCATACCATCTTTTGAGTCACTCAATCAACTATCTAAAACATTCCAGAATTCTGTATCAAAATTATTATTATTATCTATAATTAACTTATATAATGTCAACAAGATTGCTTTGTAGGTCAATCTCCCTTCACTGGTAGCATTCATATAGTCATATAATGCAGGAATAGTGTTCTGTTCCACTTCACTCATATTATCCACAAATTCATTTAATTTCTTACTTATGGATAATATTAACTGGATAGCAGATTCGTCCAACTTACAATCATTAATTACATATTCGGGCAACTTAGCTTTTCCTTTTTCAAAGCAATCAGACCATAATACTAATCTATTCCTTTTTTAGTAAATTTATTTTAACATTGTTCTGCGTTTCCTTAAATCTAGAGGTGTGTGGAATGAAAAAGCACAAAAATGTCCTTTTTGATATTAATGAAACTTTAAAAACATATGTCTTAACTATTTTAAGAATAGATTTCATATATGCAGAGTTTAAAGACTGAAATTAATTTTCTTCTGAGGTAAATTTTATTAACCAAATGAAAGGATTGTTACATATTTCTAAATGATCATATTTAATAAACTTATAAGAATTTAGTATAATCTGCTCATTACTATTGCAGGTTAACTCTATCCTGAGTATAATATAGTAAATATCTGCAGCATTAAAATAAGATTCTACATCTGGGAAGCTAATACTTCTATGCTCCAATAATCTTGTTTGATTTCTATAAGTAATTCTTGGCTTTTTAAGATACCTTAAGAATGAAGTTAACATTTTTTCCATTTCTTCAAAAGTTTTTTGTAATGTATTAATTGCTATTGAATGCAATATATATTTCATTTTTAATAAGTAATAACACTTTTCAGTTACTTTTTCAAAATTATTGTTAATAATCTTACTCACATTTTGATATTTTTTTCCTAAATATTTTTTTCTTTTCCTTCCCAATTATATCTATCTTTAAACTTACTATATAGTAATGGATTTAAAACTAAAGCTTCAGTTTTATTATATTAAATTTCAACAATGATACTTCTTAAAACTTTTCAATTTCCTTGTCTATCTCTTTGATTGAATAATTTAAATCTCCTAGTCTTAGAAAAATATAATTTGCAAAAAGCTGTATTTTTGATTGACAATACCTGTTAATCGAGAATCCATCATTTTTTCATTGCCTCATACTATTAGCTAAGGGATCAATAACCACTGCAAATAGTAGAGGGGACAAAGAGGCACCCCAATTTGTGCCTTTGTTTAATATGAAACCTTGAAAAATGTAAGATCCAATTTTAGCATATGGTTTGGAGTCTCTATATGCAGTTTTTTTAATATTCCAATAAACTGCTTTGAAAATACAAATGCTTCTAAAGTTTTAAACAAGTAGTTCCAATCTACAGAATCAAAAGCTCTCTCAGTATCTAAGCTAATTAGGGCCAATTTCTTGTTCATTCATTTTGCTAAATCTAAGAGTGTTACTACCGTTTATATTACTATCTATTAGTCTATTGACTATAAATCCTATTTGATCTTTATTAATTAATTTATCTGCTATATCACTTAATCTTTTAGTGAAAATGGAAATAAATATTTTATGGTTTACATTTAATAATGAAATAGATCTATATGAGATAACTAATTTATTATCCTTTCTTTGTTTAAGTATAGGTGAAATTACAGAAATGTTCCATGTAGTAAGAATTATTTTGTCACTCTGAATTTTCTTGAAAATGTCACAAAGTAATTCTAAAATATTAATGGAAAAAGACTATATAATTCCATACTTTAATCATCTAACCCTGGAGCTTTACCATGTTTCCCTTTTTTAAACCTTAACCAAAATAAATGTAAGTGTTTTTAACTATGTTTAACTATTTTGTACTATTTAAAATTATTTCAATTATTTGCATGTATTTATTGTAAGCATGTTTCTTTAAATGCATTGGTTGTTTTGGAGGGACGTGTTTTTTTGAACGTTTTTAAGCAGAACTTTGAGTTTAATATGGGTAGTTTTGAAGATGTCTGACTTGACAGACGAAAGCGCTTAATCATTCTCTGTTTTAATTTAATTTGGATTATTAAAACTCTGCTGTGTGGTTTCCTTTTGGACTGACTTGGTTTTCTTTGGGCTTTTTTAAACCTTCTTTAACTTCTGTCAGTGTAATATGCTTATTCAACAGAAGTATTTGTTGCCCATTAAGTTAATTAACATTTTTTTCTTTAAATACCTGTCAAATTTTGTAATCATCAGATTATTATTCTTATCTTTATTAAGATTCTCATGGAATTGTTTAAAACATATTAAGCATTTCCTCTATGTCTGAAGTAAGCTTATTAGTGTGAAGATTTTGGATATTGTTGATTTGTGCCTTTTTGCTTAACATCTTACTTCTATTAGCTAATTTATGTAGACTTTTTGAAGTCATTGCATAACCATGCAATTTCATTTTTTCTAAAGCTATTTCCACTTTATACATTAAAACAGTTGGTATTTTTTATTAATTTGTAATGAATTCAGTATTATCTGATTTTTTGATTGTTGTTTCAAACCTCACTTTGTATATTTCATCATGTATTTCTAACAACTCTTTAAATCATTCTTTCATTTTATTATTAGTCCATCTTCCCATTCTATCTTTAATATGCATTTTTAAGGAGTCCCATAGTATGATTTTACTAACCTGACAATTATCATTTAACGATAAAAAATCTCGATTTCTTCCTTAAGATAAATCTTAAATTCTTTTAATTTCATCATCTATACTGGGATTCTATAAATAATCTAAAATGTCCTTATATACATTAATATATTAATACTTAGTGCATTATGATCAGATGAAGGAGAAGGAATTGTTTTAAAATCATTCACTTTATTAAATAAATCTTTAGAGACATAAATCCTATCAATTCTAGTTTTTGTCCCATGTGCATAAGAATAATGAGTGAAGAACAATGACTTGTCTTCTGATTTTATTATTAAATTGACTAAATTATTATTACTAACCCATCTGTTTAGTGCTTTAGCTGATGCCAGAATTTTACCTTTTTTCTGTTCACTTGTATCTTCTGTACAAGATATACGGTTAAAATCCCCTGGTAAGATTAAACTACCCTTCCAATGACTTTGTAGTAAGTTCAACTGATCTTGAGCCATTCTTGCACCTATTTCAGGGATCCAGTGAAAATTAACTAGTGCACAACATTTCACATTATATATAATTATTACAAATATATATTTTCCTTTGGGATCATTAATGGAGTCCATTACCTAAGGCATTACAATATATTTTCTTCAAAGGGTAGTAGTTCCTCTCCTCTTTTTGTTAAAGAAGCTGATGAAAGCATTTCATAACATAAGTTGTTTAAATATTGTATATCTTTATCTATCAAGTAAATTGCTTGCAAGAATATAATGTTTCCTCTATTTAATTTTAGATATCTCATTAATGATTTATTTTTCTTGCCATTATTTAATCTATTTACATTAATGGGTAATAGATTAGAATTATCCATACTGTGTATTTAAAAAGGTTTCTTTTAAAAGATATTTTGACACATTTATCCACAATATTAATTTAATTGTATGTAAGACTGTAATGCATTACTCCAATACTAACTTAACATTTCACATTTTGGAAATTTTCCTTTCTACAAACTAAACTACTAAAACTCATAAATAACAAAAACAAAAGCAAGTCTATAATCTTAGACAGACAGGTAGATAACTTGTATCAAGAGTTTTTATGTAATAAAAGAAATGTAAAATATAATTTAAGTAAAGATCAATGGATTGATTTTAAACAATTGTGTCAATATCGTAGATTGATTGTTAAAATGTCTGACAAAGGGAACAAAATTGTAATAATGAATCATGAACAGTATGCAAAACTGTGTTATATTCATTTAAATGATACCACAGTTTATGAGAAATGTGAGATAGAAAAATATGAAAAAGCAATGAAGGATTATTTGGAGTTGTTAGCTAAAGGTGTACGCTTAGGTTATTTTAGTAAAAAAATATAGAAAAAAAGTTTAATATCAATAGTACATGTATAGCGTCATTTTATTGTCAACCAAAAATTCATAAAGGTGTTGAAAATCTGCAAGGTAGGCTGATAGTGGCTGCCGAAAAATATTTTTTGAAGAATTTGCACATTTTTTTGCATGAATATCTTAAACCTTGGGTGGTTAAAATACCATCATATATAAAAGATAGCCAGGATTTTTTTAAGTAAGATTAAAAATATTATTTGGGAAGAGGATATGTATTGGTTGAGTTTAGACGTAGTTACTCTATATACTAATATTAAGCATATGGTGGGCATTCAATCTGTCCTACATTTCTTAGGAGATACCCCTGTATTGCAATATGTGGTGGAATTATTGTTTTTCTTGTTTGACAAACAATTTCTTCAGGTTCAATGGAGATATTTTTCATCAGCTGCAAGGAACAGCTATGGGAGCATTGTTTGTCCTCATGTATGCGGATATGGTAATAGCTGAGTTTGAACAGAACAAAATATATAGACATACATTTTTTATAAATCATGTTGTTAAATATTTCCGCTATATTGACGATTTGGTCTTTTTATGAAAGGGAGGGGGTGAAGAAGTGGAATTTTTTTATCCATGATATTCAAAATAATAATTTTGGTTTGAAATTTGATGGGATTCAGAAAGGTAATGATATCCCATATTTAGATATTAGGTTATGGGAAATGTTGGACAGCTTACTGAGACAAACATATATAGAACATGTAATAATGTGAATTCCTTTTTATATGGAAATAGTTGTCATCCAGCACATTTAATTTCTATGATACCATATAATGAGTTTTTATGTTTAGAAAAATTATGTAGTAAGGAAGAAATTTGTATAGGGAAATGTGTAAGACAGCTGAAATGTTTGTCAGTAGAGGGTATAATATTAATGAAGTAATTGAAGCTGGATGTAAAATATTAGACAGACGTTGTAACAATACATTTAGTATGCCCATACCTAATAATGGAAGATATAATGGACATAATAAAGAACAGATACATAAGGGAAAGGAAGTTTATTTTGCAACAACTTATAATATTTTAACTGAAAGCATTATTAGAGAGGTTAAAAATCACTGGCCAATGTTGTTAGCAAATGAGGATTTAAAGGAAATAATGCCCAATAATGTTCGAATGTCTTATAAGAAAGGTAGAAGTTTGACCGACATGTTAATTCATAAAGATTTTGTTCCACTTAATGCTATTATGTATAATGAATTGGTTATGAATAAAGTTACCTATATGTGTAATAAATGTTGCATCTGTAAGTATGTTATTAGGAAATTTGAAAAAATTAATGGTGTGCATTTTTTCCAAATAGTCTCTACAATTGTAAAACTGAAAGTGTTATATATTTGTTGAAATGGGACTGTGGATTATATTATGTTGGTGAAACTACTAGATCTTTTAAAAAATACGTAGAAGAGCATATTAGGGATATTATTAATATAAAAATTAAAGTCCTTTGGGGGCTCATTTTAAATTTTGTCATAAATCTAGTCCAAGTTGTTTGAGAGCAACTGTTTTAGAACAGGTGAAGTTGCAGTTGGGAGAATGTCAAGAAATAAAAAGTAAGCTGTTGTATAAGGAGACACATTTTATTTTAAAATATAATACAATGGAGCCATTAGGCTTAAATAAAGAATGTAATTGGAGGTTAGTAATTAGGTAATTAAGGGTTAATTGAAGGGAATATTGTATATAATAGAGAGTGTTTTCAATGTATGTTACTCTTTGAAGGCTGTATGTTAAGCCTAAGTGCTAAGTTTTGTGAATAAATTGGCATTTCATTAGTAAGTTTCCATGACCGTTTGGTTGTTTTCATTTATTTTTTTAAATGGTTGTTTTATATGTCTATAGTCTTAACAGTATATATTGCTAATAAAATACAACTTACCATGGATAGCAAGTTTCCTAGTTTCCCTATCTAATAAATAAACTACTATACTATCTCTCTACCTACCAGTAACTAAAACTCCTTCAAAAAACTAGCCAAAAGCTACAGTGACTTACCAATAATTAATATAGTATTACATATAAGTGAAAAGTTATGAGACTATTAATTCAGTTATATAGTTTGCCATTTAAAACCATTTTCCCATTACTAAATAAAAGTTTAATAGTCTGACTGCACTTTCACCAATTTTAATAGGTGGGTGGGCCATGCTGTTTTTAATATTTGATCTTTTTTTTTAAGCGAGTCATAAACTTAACTATAGTTGAATGTGGTGGTGAATTTTTCTTCTTTGAAAGTGCTCTCAGGGATCTATGTGCCCTTTCAATTCTAAAAGATAAAGATTCAAGTAGATTTAATGTTTTATTTAGCAAGGTTGTTAATAAGTGTATTATATTGTCTCCCTTATAATTTTCATGTATATCATAAATTCTAATGTTATTTCATCTCAGTCTATTTTCTAAATAATCAACTTTATCTATGAGCCAATTATTTTGTTTAAAAACATTGAAGTCTGAGTCTCACCTTTAGTTATTCTTCCTTCATGATCATTTAAAGCTTTTTCCATACTGCTGATTTGTGCACTTTATTTCATAAGAATGTAAATATTTCATCTTTTTTCTGGTCTCTTCTTTGAAACTTTCTATTCTGGTATCAGTTTGTCCATTTTAAGTAATATATCCTGCATACTAGACATTAGGGACTGGAAGCCTTTTGTAACACAAGAGTCCTGAGTACCATTTCTTAAGTGACATATTGAAGTCTCTTCTGTCTTAATCAAGCAGTTGAAATTCTGACAGGAAATTTTGAAGAACTTAAAGCTATATTTTTTTCTCTATTAGTGAATAAAATTAACTAATAAGCACCTTCAAATTTTAATCTTTTGATTATATTTTCTGTCAGAGAAAAGTTTTCAATCACAGAGCTTTCACGAGTTGCTGTAAAGTAAAGTTAAGTTCATAGATTAGTACTAGGCTAGCTGCTCTTGTGAGCCATTTTAAACCTAGCTAATTAGCTCATGTGAGAATCAAACCCTGCACCTTGTGTCTGCAAGGTAAGCACCTTAACTATCATGCAAACTTCCCACTAAAAAAAAAGCCACCCTTACAGGGGGCATCCAGAAATTAATCTGGGACCTCTTGATCTGCAATCAAATGCTGTAGCACAGAGTTATACCCACATTACTGCTCTCAGTTAGCCATCTTGGCCATGCCACCTCCTTCCCCAGTGAATTCTGGCCATAGATTGTTTGACTTTCTCAATTGCACCCCATTGAATTTGCAGACTACAAATGTGCCAGCCTTAACCTACTTTATAATGTAATTTCAAACTTTGCTAAAGACTGCATCATCCCAATTTTAATAGAAAAGCAAGATTCTCTAAGGAAATCTACTCCATTTAGAAAAATGTATAAAGGTAGCAGTCCCTACCAGAAACAGTTTTTCAGTTCCCTTCAAGTCACGTCTCAGCTACTGAACCTGTCTAGAACTCAGAGGCTTCTGGGCCCTGGCAAAAGATAAGTGGGTGATATGGTGCCTGTTCACCCTGGCCTGACAAACCTTGCCAAAATGTCCCATTGTGGGTTTGCTCAGCTTTGCTCTACTCCCTTTCCCTTAGATCTAGTAGCATTGATGCAACCAAGTCACATAGGTATCCCCTCTATATAGAATATGGCCTATCCAGTTCCACATGAGAATGAGAGAGGAAATACCTGGAGGAAAGTGGGATGCTTACCCTCCAACTCCAGACCGATCAGGCAACCTGTTCCCCCTTCATTACTACCATATCAGGGTCAGGCCACCTCACCCTATATGACAAATTTGTTGAGCCATAAGCATGACCTGCAAGTTGAACAGTTTTGGCAGCAAACCTGACAGATGGACCCCATCAAGTCTGAACCATACTGGGTCTTTGTTCTCCAGATCCTCATGCATCAGAGATACCAAATCATGCTTCAGGGATATCCTCAAAATGTACTGGTCCTTTCAATGACACTGATGGTTACTGTCTGCAGCAAGACCAGTTGGCCTAGTAATTCAGACCAGATGACCTATGCACTTTCACAGACACCTTGCACTTTCAACAAATCCCTCAGTAGCAAAGTTATCTTCCTCTTACTATGTCCAAATCATTCACACCTATGTGAATCAGTACTACTATAGGTTAAACAAATTCCTGCCATCATTAAAATACTGGAGATGGAAACTGGTCCCACCACATCCCTGTCTACCCATGCCAGTGAACCTCCCATCTCATAGCATCTAAACCCAGCTGAGTGCTCCCAGGATGAGCCACCACTTCTTTAGCAGCCCAATAAACATAGGAATTCCTGATGATGAAAATATGTTGGGTGTCTATGACAAGTGAGAAACAAGAATGTTAGACTTCATTGCCACTACTTTCTTTTTCTATTTATGTATTTTCTCTCTCATTTCTTTATTGTTTATTCTCATTCTTTTTTACTCTCATTCCTAATATCACTATTTCATCATGTGACCTGTCTCTAGTCATTCCTTCCTAGTGTTACAGGAAGCTCAGTACACATCTACCTCACATAGGTCAAAAAGGCCCTTGACTTCCAGCTCCCTGATCTTTCAATCATCTTGACTAAGGCCTCTGTTTCAACCATGTTAGAGGCACTGCACGTTATTCAAGCGTAACATGAATAACATACAGCTTTCACTCCCTGTCTCATCAATGTCACCCAAACTGCCCTCTGCTTGATACCCTGTAATTGGGCAACTATCCCCTGCCCTGATGACTAGGCCATCCAGCCTCATCTCCTTTAATATCTGGCCCAAGATAGGTAACCAGGCCACAAGGCAGAGTGCCCTGTCTTTCACCGATTTCATTATAACATGCGGCACTACTGCTATCTGGTCCATCTTCACAGTTTGCACCAAATCTGCATGCCTGACCAGGTAGCCATGATGTCATGCTACCTTAGTGCCATGTGCTATGGACAGCCTACCTACCCATATAACAACTTCCCCAATCCTAAATGCCCAACAACATATCACAACAAACAGGCTAGCCAAGCTGCTAAGCTGCAATACCTGTCCACTGCAGTCTTCAAGCCCTTCAATAATATATGCAACAGCAATTTACCCATTAGCTTCTTAATGTCCTAGTTTTTGCTTTGACCCTGCTGCCAGCAGCAAAAAACACCAAGGTGTTTACATCTACATCCCCACAAGCTCATCTAGGCACTAAATACTTCCTTAACAGTCCTAGTGTCCATGTTATTTTGGCCTCTGATAAGCTCTTTGTCAAAGCTATGAACAACTGCAGTGCTCTAGCATATGCAGCCATTGTACTGGGTGCTGTTGACCCCTTCACCAGGTTCCCTGCCATTGCAGTCCAACATGCCACACCATGTCCAGTATTCTCTCACCTTGAAGAGACACTGCCAGCACCAGGGATCTTGTTGAGTTGCTGCCAGGAAAGAAAATCAGCAAAGTTATTTCATTGATCCAGCACAGAAACAGCCATGAAAGAAATAGTAAATTTTAAATCATACAGAATAAGCCTTTTAATTAACCTGTGAACTCTATCAGCTCATAAATACCTGATGATTAGAGCCACTACTCCTGCCTGGTTGTAAGAGTGGAAACTAATCCTGTGATTTCCAACTCTTTTTCCAAACTAACAGAGCTACCTAGCTAGGCATACCCTCCAAAAATGTGATATTTTACCTCACATCAGGTTCCCATTTGGCAGGTTGGGACACCACAAACCAGCTCCCAGTGAATCCCCCATCCAACTCCAATTTTTCTCACCATGATGGAGTATAGCTCAAGCTCCTCATTGCTGACCTAGTCATCCTGCCTTATAAACTTTAGCCAGATATCTAGATCAGACCTCAATTCCTGTGTGGTCCTAAGCCAATGGTGTTTATACTTGGCTCCTTTGAGCAATCTAGTCAAAGAATCTGCCAAAAGTATGGCCAGGGGCAACAGACCAGCAGGCAAATTTGAGCAGCCCCAAGGGCTATATAACCTATACTGCTGTTGCTTTCCTCTTGTTTTTATTGTCTCAGTCTTGAATCACAGCCTGGACAACCTGTCACCAAGAATCCACATCATGTGGGTCTGGCATCACTCTTCAACTCCAAGAATGTTGTCATCGTGGCAGATCCTTCTGCCTTGTCTTTTTGCTGTCTGTACCACTAAGGCTGCACACATAACCTTGAAATCTATCCACTTTCCTTTCCATACCTTTTCTAGATGAGCCCATGATCAGAAAACCATTCAGGCTGTTCACTGCTGTATGATTCCCTTCTCATAACTGCTAGATCCAGTGCAGTGCCATGTTAAATTTCTCAAAGGTGCATGCCACTGCATAGCCTTGTCAAAGTAGAACTTCTTCTCCACCTTCATTCTCAATAGATGCCAGTCCCTTGGGTGTAACAGTAGCAACTGAAAGGCTGTTTCAGAGTCCAGTTTGCCATCTAAATGAACCAATAGGCCTTAAGTATGGCAATCAGATCATTCAGCAATGCATGCTGTACTTTGGTATACTTTTTGTCAGTTTGACTGGTTAATTGATTCTTCTTCTGTGAAGGATATGTGACGTATCAGCCAAAACTCCCCTGGTTTTTTCTTGGGCACCAGTCCAAGTGGGGAGACTTTGCAACTGGGAAATGGTCAGCCAGCTGACCCAAACAAATCTCCTTGTCTTATATACCCTGTACCGATTGTCCCTCCCCTTTATAGATGAAAGATTACTGCAAATTTTTTGAGGGCTTCATCTGGCCTTTAATTGTAAAACTGCCTTCCACACCCACTATGAAATGTCTAGCTGCCTCCCTTTCCAGCATCTGTGGAAGGGCCTTGATTCTGGAGGGGGAATAGTCCTGTTTGCTTGAAGGTTGAGGAAACAGTTACTTTCTTAACAGGGTCAGTGTCCACGTCCTTTTGGTGACAGATAGGTTATTTCTCAAATCCAAGAACCACAATGGCCTTAGCTAGGATTTCTTATTGTCCTTCTGAAATTGATCCACTAATCTGGGCAAGAATAATCCTCACTGCTTCCTGATCTTTCATCTGCATTGTGGATGAGCTACCTGTTTTACCACTGAGTTATACCATCAAATGAGCATTAAAAAGGTAAACTATTTTGTCTGCTAAGTCACCTGATCACCTGCGTAAACATCTGCCAGGAGAACTGAGATCCCTGCACAGTGTGTGTCTCACTGTCCTAAGTCCAGGGGGACTGAAGGCTTTTTATCTCTTCCCAAAGTGCAGGCTCAGGTGAGCTCTGCTACAATGTGTGCACTGGTGTAAGAAAGGGGAGGTTCCTCAATGACATTTCCCAGTATCAAAAGCCCAGCTGCCCCACCCATGGAAGCTGTGTTTTCTCCATAGTATCAAGCCATGCTTCATCTACCAGTTCAGCATATTATCCAATGCTTTCAGCTTGTAGAATTTCTAGTTGTACCAGAGCCAAGACATGCCATCATTGAATTTCCTAGACTTTATCAACACTATAAAACACACACTGTCATTGGAAGACCTTGATGTGTGTCCTTTTTCCAATTTAACAGCAATCAGATAAATAAGTCTTGCCACCCAATTATCCCAGTTCTGCACTTTCTCTTTGCTTGCTCTTTTCTAGAGCTGCCAATGCTACCATCTAATCTTTATTACCCTGAGCCTCAGCAGCTGGTATTCTCTGGACACCCATGGCATTAATCAATTCAATGACCTCACATTCCCACCTCTCCAGATCTTCTCTTTATATGCATGTTCACTGTCAAGTGCTCACATTCTTTAGTTATACACAGTGAGTAGTACTGTGCTGCAGCCATTCCTGCCATTTCCTTTTCCCCTTTACTGCCCTTGTGGGAGAACCTTTCAGGGGTGGATGGGGGATTATGGGCATCCTGCTCCATTGACATTAGCCCTATCTTGTCTCCTAGCCAGAAGGTCTGTCCTTCTCCAGTTTCTATCCCATCTTCCTCTAGCACTTGGTCAGCAGTCCACCTTTCCCCAGGGAGGGTAGTCAGCATGCCCCTAAAATATTCCCATCAGTTTAGTTGTTGATGCTGGGGCACCCCTTTCTGAGTTATACTGTACTCGTCTTGATGGTTACCTGCAAGTTTGCCTGGTGTTCAGTATTCAATAGATCTATCATTGAGTATAATGTTCCCTTTGGTATGGACCTAACCAGGCACATCCAACAACTGGAATGTCCACAGAGGACATGGCATAAATAACATGTCATATGTATATTGCCTCAAGGCCCTATCCCTGTTTTCTGTCTCCTACAGGCTATTGAGGGAAGATCTTTGTCTGGCATACAAGACATTGTCAGACCGCAAAAACAAAAAGTCCAAGGTACACTTCTGAACAGAGACCTTAACACCATAAAAGCAACTTAACATAAAAAGACAAGGTGAGCGATCATCACAGCTGAAAGATAAGCACTTTTAATGAACAAAAATAAAAAATATGCAAAATATATGAAGAATGTAAGCCCTTTCCATGATTCTTTGTATATATTTTATACATTTATTTTATTTTTTGCTCATTAAAAGTATTAATCATTCAGACGTGTTGATCGCACACATTGTCAGACCCTACCCTGGCAGACCTCTTGCATATCAGCACCAGAATTGCCCATTCTAAAGACTTACACCTTGCCTGTGATATAAATAGGACTTTCTGGAGAGATAGGTATGTATCCCAGAGACTACCCCTTCTCTGGATCACCCTTGTTCATAGGTTCATAGGTAGGTACTAGGCTATCAGCCCTGGGGCCTATACAAGCCCAGCCAAAAAGGTACCCTGGCTTTTGCCACCCAAGAAAATTATTTTCCTGTGCCACTATCGAGCAGAGCCATAGAGGCAAAGTTCCTCCCTAATCCAATTCAAGTGTTATATCCCTGGTTTGGCACCTACATCTCTAATGGACACAGGCAGCCCATAAATAGTTCATCTCCCAGATCACTGCTTGTAAATACTTCATCTCCCAAGCCCGTGCTTAAAGTTATCAAGAGTACAAAAACATGTCAGAGATTTGGTATCCATGGCTAGGCTTAAAGAGGCAAGTGTGGTTGTTAGCCTAATAAACATCTATGAACCTGTGAACCACTATGGTGACTGCAGGCATGTCAGCTCTGCTTCAGCAGCCCCAACATCCATGCCCCACTGCAACAACTCTGTTTCTTCCTTCTGGATCAAATGCTGATTTGACACCCTGTAGTAACTAGTTTCTTGTAGTTTCTTTTCACCTTGAAGTGTGTACTCAGTCCCTCTTCTGGCTCGCCCTCATCTCCTGTCATTTTTTTCCAAGGAGAAATTGACTTGATTGATCAGTACATCCCATCTCTAGTGGCATTCTGCAAAGGATAACAAGCCTCCTTACCCTCACTGTCTTACAAACTTCATGCCCTAAGCTCATTCACAGGACCATCCCAATAGCCTTAGGACTGCCTCCTTTTCAGCTCCTACAATGTTTGTTCATAATGAAGATCCATCAGTGTTGTGACGTCCCTCCTCTGGACTAGTAATCAAGGAACCTCAATCCTCACCACCGACACTGTCCAGGACTGGTTTCCCTCTCTCTCTTCAGGCCCCCAGTAAGACACAACACTGACAAAGCTCTAGAGTTGATTCCTCAGCCAAGGGTTCCAAACCAAGTCCTCCACCACCCTCTCTGTGAAATCAGTGCTTAGTGTCCCTGCTCCAAATTACTGACACACACACTCTTGGAGATTTGATTATCACACATACTCACATCTGGGAAAGGCTGGCACAGATTTACCAACTATGCCCCCCATATGCCCAGACTATAAGATAGATACTGCCACCTGAATACTCCAAAGCCAGCTACTCTAAGGCTCTTACAAGGGTACCCAGTCATACTGAGTAAAATTAATACTAATACAAATTGTAGTGTTTGACCAATGCAACAAAGCTTTCAGGAGTGGCCACAATTTCACCAAATAAATATAAGTTCTCTCAAAGGTTAAAAAATTCTTTAAAAGACCAGCCATAATGAAAAGTTTAAATATATTTAACAATACATAGTAAAACAAACAAGAAAATACTAACTGTCTATTTACAATAAACACCAGAGTTTCAGTCATAGGAAATATTAAAAATACACAGATGGAAAGGTTCACTCAGATACAGAAAAACAATACTTAACTAATCTCACTGTATTTTCCTGACTGATCTAAAGAATTGCTGTCTCCAAGTTCACTTACTAGAGCAAGGCAAGATGAAGTGGGTGATAGGTCCTTCTTTGTCAGGTTTCCCAGACAGACTGCTCTGACACTTCTATTTCATCTGGTATTAAAACATCAATTCAGTGTTTGATTACAAAATGACATTACCTGACTTCTAGTTCCCATACTACCCCCTTTATTTATTTATTTATTTATTTATTTATTTATTTACATTTGTTTACCGGGAAATTACGACTGGACATAGGTCCTTTTTCAGCGGATGCCTGGGGAGAAAAGCTCCACATCATGTACATGATAGAGATACAAAGTTGCAGCAATAGTAAACATCATTACAGGTTGTTGGCTTTAATACAATAACAAGATATTGATTATCAACAGTATATACAGAAAATGTTGCAAGTTAAAATAGTTTCTTGTCATTTATAATATTAGTAACAACGTTGTCAGACAAGATGTTAAAGTATGTAAAGACAACTAGCTATTTCTGACTGTGGTTAGTAGTGGCGGTAGTATAGTTGGGTTAAGAATCTAGGTGGGGGGTAAGGGTGGGGGTGTTAGTCTGGATTAGAACAACGACAAAGCCAGTGCAAATTTAAGTGGAATTTGAGAGCAGTCTTGAAAAGGCTGCTGGAAGGTAAAGTAATTATAGAGGGTGGAAGATTGTTCCAAAGTTTAGATATGGTACATGAAAATATGACTTCTCCTGCTGAGTTCTTGAGTTTGATAACAGTGAGTTGATTTTTGTTGCTCGATCTTAGAGGCCTAGTGGGGTGATAGGGTTGGAGAAGGGTTTGAAGGGAAGAGATGTTTAGGGGGTGGTTAATAAGTTTATGAGCGAGGGTAAGTTGATTAAACTGAAGGAGTTGTGGGAGTTCTAGCCAGTTTAGTTCTTTAAGGGAGATACAATGATGGCTGCAGTAGGAGGTTCCAGTGGCAAATTTAGCAATTTTGTTGTAGCAAGCATCCAGCTTGTGTAGATCTGTCTGTCTGTCTAAGATGGGTAAGTATGGGGAATGCATAAAGCAGGGTGGAGATTAGCTTGGAATTGGCTATGGAGATTCTAGCCGCCTTGGTTAGGAATTGGCAGCTTTGATATAATGCACCAAGTTTCTTGTGAACTTTTTTTATTGTGAGAGATATGTGGGTGCCAAATCTAAGTTTGTTGTCTATTTCCACACCAAGAAATTTTATGTGTTCTGATGGAGAGATGATGGTATTGTCTTTGGCAAGAATGTTGAAGTGGGGGTGTTTTGGGTGGCTTTGGAAGGTTGGAACAGGAGAAGTTTTGTCTTACTTGGGTTGAGTAGGAGCTGAGCATTGGATAGCCAGCTTTCTACAGAAGAGAATGATTCTTGTGTGATTTGTTGTAGTTCTGATAGAGTGGGGGCAGAGCAGATGAGTGTAGAGTCATCTGCGTACTGTATAAGAGATGCTTATATGGTGGCAGTATGTAGGTTGTTAGTGAAAAGTGAGAATAGCAGAGGGCCAAGGATAGACCCTTGGAGAACTCCGAGAGTAACTGGTAGGTGAAGTGATGTACTATTGTCCCAGATTACTGATTGCTGGCATCCATGTAGATAGCTGTGGAACCAGCTGCAGGCTGGTTATGAGAAGGAGAGGTTGGGGAGAGTAGAGAGTAGTAGTTCATGAGATACCATGTCAAAGGCCTTTGAGAGATCTAGAAATATCTAGAAATGCGGCATTAGAGAAGAGGCCATTGTTTTTGTGATGAAGTATAGTGTTGATGAAGGAGAGCAGAGTGGAGGTAGTGCTGTGATATGGCCTGAAACCATGCTGGGTTTTGGAGAGGAGATTATTAGCTAGGAGGTAGTTGGAGACCTGGGTGTTGATACATTTTTCAAGTATCTTGGAGAGAGGGGAGAGGATAGCATAGGATAGATTTACTAAAAACTGAACCAGAATCTAGCAAATATGTGTCATCATACACAAACATAGAGCTTTGCTAAGATGTGTTATAGCATCTGGAAGCTATATAAACCAGTTCAAAAAATTCAAGCCTTCCAGGGTAACAATTGGTTTACCCCCAAGCACAATACAGTAGGATTCCTAGTCCTGGTTTTCATAGATATTTTCTCTCTGGCTGCAATCAGAACTGTAAGACACTGTCTTTATGGCCTAAACCATGCAATTTAATTTCAGACTATTTTTCAAAGTTAGCTGGACTGAGATTAATCTCTTCTCTTCCAGTATCCTCTGTTACAATATATTAATTTCAATGATTACAATACAGTCTGACATATAGGTGTATTTCTTTTCTGTCCAGCAGGACCCACTGTTGGTACATTTTAACACAACCAGCTTTACAAATACATTTTTCAACACAAGCATCTGTACAAATCAGCCTGATATACAAATGACATATAATTCTTTACAAAACTCCAGCTAGCTATGCTGACATATGTTACACATCCACTACCCTACTTCTCCTAGCATAGCTGGCAATCCTTCTCATTGTCACAGGTGTTGTGATTGCTGCTCCTGCCACCTGAATCTTCACTCTTCCCTTAGCTGAATTGCAACAAAGTGAAGGCAGGTGAGAATTACTGGTGGACCTGGAAAGCATGTACACTTTGCCCTAGCTATCCTTTACTAATAATTTTGATGCTCTCTGGCGGCTGCACCACACTAGCCTGCTCTAGCAATTACATGTTGTCTTTCTGAAATTGATCCACTAACCCAGGTAAGTATAATTCTCATCACCTTCAGATCTTCCATCTGTTCTGCTGATGACTGACCTGTTCAACACCTAAAAGTAAGTCATTTAGTCTTCTTATATTCTTCCCATAATGTGTACTCAGCCGCCTGTCTGATGAGGTTGCATGTAAATACACAATTAATCATTCTTTCTAGCCTGTAAGATGAAAACATGAGAAAAAATGGGGAAATGACAACATTGCAATTTTAATTTGTGATTTCAGGCTTCACAGTTGCAGCTCATTACACCAGTCCCTTTTGTTTACATTTTGCTGGTGAAGCCTTGGCAGTGCTATTATTCAGGGTCGTTCACATGTAACAAGTCATCTCATACAATCATACTTTAGTAACAGAAGCCGTTAATGTGTTCTTGCTGTGTAGAATGTATTTTTAAGGAACATTTGTAACATTTTTAGAGAATGCTTACTGACTTACTGTCCCTGTCATATCATTTTTTTAACTGAAACTATTACCTTCTGGCTACATGTGAAGCTTAAGCCTATTTCATGCCAATGTTCACCAGCCTGGACTGCAGTTTCTTTCCCATTATAATTCTAATGTTTTCTACTTAGAGGAGTAGAAGCCTCTCTTTCTTATTTTAGTGACTGTCCCTTCCTAGAGAATAACACAAAATCACCATCATAGCTAAATAAATGAACTTTGTCATATAGTTTCCTTTAGTTAGCAAATGGAATGTATTACTTGAAATATGACTGAAACATAAGAGTTAGACAAAGCATTAAGGGCTAGCAATGTTGGAAGCTTGTTACAGTGAGCACCATCTGTTTAACCAAAACTACATCACATTCTTTCATTGATCGATAAGCCCTTGATAAGATGATGCAGCACTTCTAACAATTATACAGTAATAATTACCTAATAATCCACTGTTGTTTTTAGTGCCACATGAATCCCCAATAAAATAGCTTCTCTCTAAATGTTTGACTGTATGTATCATCCTTTGCTTGACTTAAAAAGATTTTATTCTATACAGAATAGGTTTATTTAGCAAGGCAAAGTATGATGCAACAGAAAAACGGGGTATGAGCAAATGTCTGAGTTCCTGGATCAGACTGCCCCCATCCTTTCCCCCACTTGCCTAAGACACCAAATGACAGGCTCATAACTCTCCTCAGGGAAAATATTTTTTTTTCTCTGTTGCTGTCTTTAATAATCAATTATTATTGATTATTATCAACAGAAAATGGAGGTATGAGACAAACACCCAACTGATTGTTCTCCATTCCCCTCCTACTCCCAGCTTATGATGTCAAACTGCAGCCTCGCAAGCTATCCTCAAGAACAAATATATTCTCCCTCACTTTGTGCAACAATCAATTAATTACCCTCATTATCCACCATGGCATCAGTATTTACACTGTACCCCAAGCTGCCACTAGACCTGCAACCTCACTCCACGCAGCCCCAGTTGCTTTCACTGCTTGCATTTATGTATATCATTTTCTTGCTTCCTCTGTCTGGCCTGAAACATTAGGCCTCTTTAAATCGAAAATATAAAAAAGTATACAGTAATAAAAAAATGCAAAACAGTTTGACTGATGGCCCATTCTCTAAGCACAATAATAAGGAAACAAGTTGTAGTGAATCAGAGAACTTTATGTATAATGCAACAGTAAGATTTAAGAGAACCAAAAACTTCTTCATTAATAAAGACTGACTCTGCATTTTTGTTCTGTTAAGCACTGCGGTCATGGTATAGAATTATTTTGCATAGTTTGTAGCTGAAATAATGTCAAAGAGCTTTACAACAACAGCATATGTTCAAAACAAGCATCCTGAGTGCTTTCTCTGTTTCATTGAAATTAAATTAATTGAAGCTTTAACCAGATGCAATAAACCACTAAAAGTTTCAGTTCTGTGAAACGTACATGTTTTTTATAGGGAGGAAAACCCCATGCACTCCAACCCAATTTGTAAAGAAAAAGATATGGGAATATATTGGTCATATAGTTGCAGAGAAAAGAGAAGAGTCTACACACATAGAATCAGTGCCAGCATGAAAATAGAACCTCCAGTGGCATTGATTTCCAACAAGAAAAAAAGAGAGCTCATCTTTGGCAAACTGAGACAGATGAGTTTAAATGTTTGTCTGGCAGTTGGCTTAGTGGATTAAGGCGCTGTTTACTGTGGTTCAGAGGTACAAGGTTTGATTCCTTCAGCCTCCACTATCTAACTGTGTGACTGAGCAAGTCACTTAACCAGGCATTGCTCCTGGGCAGAGTATGAAAAGGGTCCATTGAGATCACTGCTGTGCCCTGGAAAACAAATAGAAGTAAATAAACATCATTTCCTTTACATTTAACCAACAAATGAAGGACTGTGTGTGGTGACCTGTGCTACAGTAACTGAGAAAAGTCTAGGGATCATATAGATAAACTGAATCATTATAGGATGAACGCAAACCTGAGATTCATCAAGAAAAGGTAAGCAGGAAAAAGCAATAAATCAGTTTGTGGCTCACAGAGGTTCAGATGCCTGCAACAAGCTGAGTAAAAAGTATATAGCATACCAGCTGAAAGGCTTCTGCAGAAGTAGTGAGTGCACATCATATTCAGACAGGTGGTACCTGTCTGCAGGTGGTGTGACAATGCCATTCACATTCAGTACAGAGAAGTCACAGATATTACCCCAAACAGAGCATATAGTTGGACAAAACTGTTTAAATGGACTTGTGCAACAGACTAACATTGTTGAAACACGTATTCATCTGATACCTGTGACATAGTTCTGAAGAGAAGTCTACAATGGAACACTATGATAAAGCGCACCTATTTCTTAAAGGCACAGGGGTCTGGAAAGGCTTTCTTGTAATAAGCATTGCTGCAAAATGCATGAGAGTGCAGCTGTGGATGGAGATAGTGAATAAACAGGACACAGCACTGTGGGTATATCTGAAATACACTCTGAAAATGTAGTGAAGAAAAACAGAAGAAAGATTTGACACAAGGACTGGTATGTGAGGGAAAATTACATTTTATGTAAACAATGATAATGATATTCTCCTGCTCTCACCAAGTATGGTGGTGAAAGATAGGCTGGTTTTGTTTGCTTTGAGATGCCATGACATTTTTTTATAAACGTGGTCCTGAAGATCATATGAATACAGACTGTAATTTCAATGTTTTTGAGTTATGTTATAGACATGAGCATGATATTAGATTATTCAGTAAAAGAATCTGTGTACAATGTGTATTTATGTGGTGAAGAGTCTTGTGTATGTGTTTTGTAATTAAAGACACTTAAGACAAATCAGTAATAAACAGCAGTTAGCAAAATGTACAGAAATAAGGAGCTCAAAAACTTAGCATCAGGACATAATGGGGGAGAAAGAATGTCTGCTAAGTAGGTAGAAAATAAAAGCATTGTATAGAAGGGAGCACACTGGTAGAAGTATAGAAAAATAGCTGAGTGTGGAATATGAGAAAAATACATCTATGGTATAATAACAGTACAGATTAAAAGAGAAGAACATATGGGTTACATCTCACCTTACCTGTGTCATCTAAAAGCTGTGTCTTTCTTCCCTGTAGTACTAATGTAGGGTCTCTCACTGGAATGTAGTGACACAGTTATGCACATAAATCCCTTATGTATTCCACAATAGTGCACATTTCCTTTGTTTCTTTGAGGCAGAATTTCCTGACAGAAAATAATGGATGCAGCAATCAAAAATTCCTACTTATGTGTGATTAAATATTATACCATGACCCCCCATTATTATTCCAAAACGTGCACGCTGATTGGCCAGTGTGCCCGTTGTAAATCGAGTTATACTAATGGAAAAAGGTCCGGTCGCCCGGACTTTTTTCCATTAGTATAACTCTCTTTTAAAACACTGTCTCGCTATGTTAAATGGGTTTAACATAGTGAGACAGCTTTAAAATAAGCAATGGAGATCTCCGTTGCTTATTTTAAAGCTGTCTCGCTATGCTAAACCCATTTAACATAGCGAGACAGGTTTTATAAAAAAAGCAACGGAGAAAGCAAGATCTCTGTTGCTTTTTTTACTGTTTCACTATGTTAAATGGGTTTAACATAGCGAGACAGTTTTAAAATAAGCAACGGACATCTCCGTTGCTTATTTTAAAGCTGTCTCGCCATGTTAAACCCATTTAACATAGTGAAACAATAAAAAGCAATGGAGATCTTGCTTTCTCCATTGCTTTTGCCCACAGCTCTGATTTACTGCGCAGGCACGCAGTACATCAGAACTGCCACGGATGCCAGACATCTGCAGAAGGGCAGTAAACAGGCATTATACTATGCCATTATTTAAGAAAAGTAATAGTTTCTTTTCTTAAATAATGTCATGGTATAATAGCAATAACCCACTTCTGGGTGTGGTAATGCTGTATTACCCACGGTTGGCTTTGTTTGGTCCCTCGGGACCAAACCACGCCAACCGTGGGTAAATCCAGCATTACCCACACCCTGGCGTGGGTTATTGCTATAATACACATAGTTTTGTATAGAGAGTAATTTGTCTGAGAAATAACACATTATGGTTAAAAAACAAAAATACAGAAATGTTTAAGTGCAGCCTACAATCCTTAAACTTAAATATAATAACAGTAGTTGAAAAACTGAATACAGTATTTAAAGCAAACAAAGTGACACAAGCCAAATAATATAGATAATATGAATGTGCAAATATGAAATGGAACCTCAAGGCTGGTAGGCATACCTCACAACCTCTTAGTAAAAAACATGTAGACAGAACCTAAGAGAATGGGGGACAAAGGCCCAAAAATAGGGACAGATTTCAAATATTTGTTCTTATAAAGTTAGAAAGTTGCTAAAAATAACAGAAGTTCTCTTAGCATGCATTTTTCTGAAAGATAGGAAGTGTGAAACACAAATGTATATCATTATTTAGTGACTTTAGTCCTCAGGTCAACCCAGTGATTTGCCAGAAAATTGCAAATTTTATGAAAAACAGATCAAAAATATGAGGCAAAAGTGGACATTCTGTGAAAATCTGTACAGTTGAGTGGTATGCGTGATAGGAAATATAACAGAAACTTATTTGCTAGTAACATGCTTAAAGTAATAAGGAACTGTGTAACTAACAACAGTCATTTCTTAATGAGAAAAAAATATTTACTTTGTAAAGACAGTAATACCAAAATTTACATACCCCTCACATAACCACTAGCAACTTCCTAATTAACATATCCCCTCTTAATAAATGCCATGATACATACGGACACATTTTGGTTGGATTGCATGACTAGGCTTATAAAGGCCCTGGTAGTCGTTAGCCTAGTATATACCTATGAACCTATAAAAACATTAACATCTCAACGTCTATTGTGGATAAAAAACATCACGGGTACACCTGGTTCCACTGAACAAGCAAATACCTTAAAATCCTTGTGGATAGTGAGTTTTCCCTCAAAGCAAAGAATGTGAACATAATCAGGGAAACCAAATGCAGAATAAATAGTCTCTTATAGCAAATTATTCCAGACACTACAACTATTCTTACCAATGATCTACTTTTGTTTAAAAATACCTGAAAAAATTAGCAAATGTGTAAAGCAAAACAGTAGATTACTGCAAATTTTCGCTCATCTTCTCCTGATCAGGATGATGTAAGCTCACAAAATCCTTTATGGTCAAAATATCCACACATTCTTCAAATCAACGTCTTCTGTACATTCCTAGAACATGGTAAAAATTAGGTGAGAAGTCCCAGAGCTCTTCTATTTCTCTTAAAAGTAAAAACATCCTCCTCTGTCTAAAGAACAATGGAAATCTAACAATTTCAAACACATCCTCAAGTAATAGTATGTAGACAAAAGGGATGTCCATGCTTTTTAAAACTCCCATTATTGATGTCTTAAGGCAATATAATTACTGTTTAAACTCATTTTATGTAGCTATAGGATTACAATTTAAAGAACTTTAATATGTTTGTACTGGATTTTAGCCTCAGAAATGATGCTTTTCTCCTCCTATATCTGCCTACATCAAAAAGCAAAATAAGTTTTTTTCAGCACAAAACTATCAGTTTGTTTTTCATACAACCTTCAGTTTCTCATTGTCACCATCTGCACCTTCAAGTTTTGTTTTCCCCAGAAGAGGATTCCGTATATGACTACTGCATGTAAAAAGAATATCCCAGTACCATCAGCTAGGATCACAGTTCACGTAGTTAAAAAAGAGGTGGTTTATTTCCTATTGGCTACAGCAAACTTTGCCAGTAGTTGAAGTTGGGAAAACAGTCTGTGAAATTATAGCTATAGCAGAGGGTGCAGAGCAGTGCAGTGATACAAAAGCAAAGTTGTGGAGTACAAACCTGAGAATGGCACCATATACAAATAGGTCATTCCACAAAAAGAACATGTTAGACCACAACAGATAAAGTAAAAGAAATATAAGGGCTATACTAGGAAATAGTTGTTTTAGGCAACATGGCATGCAGCACCTTGGTTGTTTTGTATTAAGTTAGACAATGGTTCAGAGCCATGGTTATAACTGAAGATAGCAAGGGTACTGGTTCAGGTTCAGAATCACTGAAATCTTCCTTCCTAGTCTTAGACTTTAGAAATTGGTGTTGCACATGGAGAAGCTAAACTTTTTGATTTACCTTATTGTTAGCATGTTATGTGTTACGCATTTAGCCTGTTGTTATCCTCACGGTTTCTTGCCTTGTTCATGGATGACAGCTAATGCATTACTCTGATAGTCATCAGCTGGCCATTTGTAAACATATTTCTATTTCATGCATTGTTAGATAATAGCAGCCATGCTCAGTTAGAGTAACCTATGAAACAAGTTCACATTGCCTGCTGCTCATAGAAAATTCAAAGAAAACCAGTGTGTAACTTGCATATTTACATTTAATGTAGAGCATCCTGGCAGATAAAGAAGAAGTTGTAAAGTTTTAAACAGATTTTAGAGTAGTTGAAAAAGTTTTTTTTCCAGATGTAGCTGCCATTTACAATTTGAATCTCACAAGTCAAATCAGGGTTGGTATTAACTTTTGGACTCTGTTAGGTTTCAACATAAGGGTTTTTTCTGCTTAAAACCAGTTGCAACAATTTAGTCTTTATCTCATCCATCCCCAACAACTTTCACCTACTGAAAGTGTACTTATCTCCTTACTTTACACTTTCTCTTTCATGTGGACATGCTGAATTGCTTTTAGTGCAAGTGTTGGTCCAATGGTGGCAAGCCTCCTCATCTGTGGTCACATTCTAGGTTATTGTTTTTCCTGAGAGCTCTTTAGGTGTTTCTTTTAACTCTTTTGTATATTGAAGAAAGTTGTCCAAATAGTACCACTAATGACAGGGCCAAAAAAACAGGAAATCCCATGCATTGTACAAACTTATCACTTTAACGTACAATACACTTTGGATTCTGTATGCTTTCAGTAAAGCAAAGTATCCTAGATATAATATGTGTGTACAGTTTAGGCACCATAATTCTTTTATATTCACTGTAGAGAAGGTATATAACTGCAGCATCAGTGTCTCCTGGAAGTGATATGCCAACCTATAAATTTAAGAAATAAAATACTGTTATATTTTAGTAGTCTCCTGCTACAAAAATCAAGAACATTTAATAATTGATGCTACTTGCATGAATGGGCGTTCCTTCATTGAAGGTTGTGCATTAGGCCTGGCAAGCCAGCACGTAAAACTCTATTGTCAATCATTAGCAGACTGGAGTTCCGCTGTGGCGACCCCTAACCAGGAAAAGCCGAAAGACACAAACTCCCAGCGTATTGCTTTCGTAAGAAAAATACATATTCCAGTACTTGTTTTTCCTGACACAGAACCAAACTGTCTCCTTCTAATAAATTAGTCCTATGTGTAGAAGCACAGAGATAGTAAACATTTTTTTTTTCATTTTTAAAATATGTATACCAGCCTCCACCTAAATCCTCACACACAACATAATGAAATAATATTGCCAATAGGCAGACTGAGACTATATCTCTTTCATTATTCAAAATGTAATCAACAAAAGGGCTCCCAATGCACACTTCATGCTTCACATTATAATTAACAAAAGGGCTCCCACTATACCACTCACACTTTAAATTACCAATACTAAACTGCAATTGTTTTAAACTTCCAACTGGAAAGTCAAGAGGCTTTGTTAAACTGTAATTGTTTTAAACTTCCAACTGGAAAGTCAAGCAGCTTTCTGTACTGCTGGAATTAAGTAATAGGTGCACAGATTCATAATAGGCTTACTGTCATTGTGGGCTATATTAAACCTAGCCAACTACCCCATGTGAGACTCAAACGCTCCAACTGGAAAGTCAAGCAGCTTTCTGTACTGCTGTAATTAAGTCATAGGTGCATAGATTCATAATAGGCTAACTGCCATTGTGGGCTATATTAAACCTAGCCAACTACCCCATGTGAGACTCAAAAGCTGCACCTTGCGTCTATAAGGTAAACACCTTAACCATTAAGCCAAACTCCCACATGTGATGACACACAAATATGTTTACAAATGGCCAGCTGATGAGTACTAAAGTAATGCATTAGCTGTCATCCATAGCATGGCAAGAAAACATGAGGATAACAATAAGTTAAATGCATAACACATAACATGGTGACAAGAAGGTCAAACCACTTCCCACAGCTTGTGTGTTGGTTTCAGATAGGTGCATAATGTACACAGCATTCTAATGAGTTCTGATTCTATTTGCCATTTTATTCAGGCAGCTGGCTAATGTGTTTCCAAAATTGTTTTGTATTACCAGGAATGATGGTTTGGCAAGCCCTGAATGAGTCAGCTTTGATTACTTTAATCTGTCTCTGTCTGTTTTTTTTGTAAAGGTTTCTGGCAAGTATTTATACTGTAATGGTCAACCTGGGACAAATCAGTGTAAGAAGGTCCAAGGCTTTTACCTGTTTAAATATTTTGACTTAAATTATTATAAGCACTGATATGGCTTGCCAAGGCTAATGTGCGTTATGGTGAAGCATTTTGAAATACATTACTGTGGTAACTTTTTTTAATTTGCTCACAATCAAACATTTGAGGTATGTATAGTAAATAAAATGGCTGTAATTGGTGGGTATGGAAGCAGTTTGGGGAAAAATGTAACTGTCCTCTGCTGTGCTGTTATTATTTTACATTTAAACCATCTGACTTGGCTTAACCAGTGTTACCATGTGTGGATAAGTATGTTTGGGGGAATAACTTTAGATGGATGCATAGAAATAAACAATCATTACTTGTGGAAGCAGTTTTGGGATGAACGTGATTATCCTCTGCTGTGCTGTCATTTGATTACATTTAAAGTCACTGATCTGACTTGGCAGGACCAGGATCATCATGTGTGAGTAGGTGTGTGTGTGTGTGTGTGTGTGTGTGTGTGTGTGTGTGTGTGTGTGTGTGTGTGTGTGTGTGTGTATGTGTGTGTGTGTGTGTGTGTGTGTGTGTGCACGCACGCGCGTGATGGGGGAAGCACTTCAGATGGATGCATATAAATAATTATCATAGCTTTTACGTATGGGAATTTTATGCCACCTCTTCAAAGATGAAGAAGATGTATGATATCAGAATGACCATATTTGACTGTGCCAAATGGTGAACACAAAGGAGTGAAATTATGGTCTGTGATTGTTTATAAATATAATGAAAAATCGCCACTGGAGCAAAGGAGCACAAGAAGCTGACACAACATTTAAGGCATAAAGACAACAATTTAATCCAATAGGCTTTTCATTCAGCAAGTAGCTAAACTTCATCAGACAAACAAGAAGAACCAAAAAAATAGCTTAAATAATACAAAAGTAATTATGTGAACTCAATCATTCAATCATATTAAAGAATCAATTAATTCCCTCCCTATCTAACAAAGAAACAAAGCTAACTGACCTAATTAAAACACTGTTAAGAATACTTTAACACATTACTATAAAATTGATGTTTTATATTTTATAAAATTATAAATGTTAAACTTTAAAAAAAAGTAAAATTTAGACAATTCAAAACCATGTAACCATTTGCTAGGAACCTTTACAATAGTTAAAGATTCAACACACAAAAAAACAATAATAATAAAATAAAACTAAACATTTTAAAAGACAAAAGGAGACTCTCTCACTAAAGTGTTAAACTCTTCAACTTCAATATGCAGCTCAATGACACTTTTTCATTAATGCCTGGGGCTCTGTATGACTGTAACTTCAGTTGCCATAGTAACTCTTGTCACTCCAACAGTAACTGGTAAGGGACACCTTTTATATCTGGGGTTATCTGGTCAAGAACTCTAAACAAAAAAGAATGAGTAGGATTTTCATTAACATATCTCGGTAAAGCATTTTCTAACTTCTTCTTAATGTGGTAAATGTGTGCATATACCCTGTCTTTAAACTTCCTGTCAGTCTTGCCTACATAAAATGCAGGACAAGACTGACAGGAAGCCAGATACACAACAGATTTAGACAGCCATCTATATCTCCCCCTTAGTTTATAGTTCTTACCACTAATCGTAACAGAAGATCCAGTGGCTATGTACCTACAAAAATTACAGGCCTCACATTTAAATGTCCCTTCTATTCTATGTGACCTGACTTTGACAGTTTTCATAATACTCTTCAAATTTCTGCCTCTTTTATAAATAACCGTATGTATATTACCTAACTTGTTGGTCAAATATGTCTCAAAAGTAAACAAATTCCAATTTCTACATAAAATCCCTTTTATTGAATAAGCTTCTAAACTAAACGGTGTAATAAAGCTAAGGTTGAAATTACATGTTGGAAATTCTACGTTCATAATGTCACGGGAGAATGTATTGTTACCTATCCACTCCGTTGTATCTGATGTGGAAACCTGTTTTGCCAACAAAGGAGAACAAACTCCCAAAATCCTTTTATGTTGTACTTCTTCGATAAGATCCTTCAACAAGCTATCTGGGTACCCCCTACTGGGAAACATACCTCACAACACATCGCATTCATTAGTTACCATGCAGGCCGCATGTACCAACTGACCCTTTACAACACTCTTTTTTTGTTGGTACGGATGGGCACTTGTAAAATGTAACATCGTGTTGGAGTATGTTTCCTTCCGGTGAATTTTAGCCACAAACTGCTTATTGTTCAAATCCTTAGATAACTCCACATCTAAATAAGCTATTCTATCAATAGACACTTTGTGGGTGAACTTTAAAAAGGTCGTACTGTTATTTATTTTGTCTAAAAAGGTGTTAATATCAGACATATCACCTTCAAACATTATAAAAATGTCATCCAGGAATCTGGTGTAAAATTTGATCTTGTTTAGGGTCCCCAGTTCATCAAAGACAAACTAATGCTCTCATTGAGCCGTAACTAAATTGGAAACACTTGCACCGCATGGGGACCCCATAGCTACTCCCACCTTTTGTAGATAGATTTAATCGTCAAACAACACAAAGTTATTGGTTAGCACTATATCAAGCAGTTCTTTAACTAGCCTCACCTCATTGTTCTCTGCACCGTGATATAACATTATTTCTACAACCCATTCAATAACCACATTGTGGGGTATGGAAAAGTACAAATCAATAACATCTGTTGTTAGAAATGTTATGTTTTCATTAAATGGAATTTGATTAATAGCAGACAAAAACACCCACAAGTCTTTGCAAATTTGGGCTTCCTTGTTCACATACTTTTTCAGAATGTTGTCAATATACTTAGCACTAGCATATGTTATGGATGATCTAGCATTCGCTAATAATCTCATAGGGGGGTCCTCAAAACTCTTGTGTATTTTAGGGAGACCAAACAACGACGGTATCTTAGGTGATAATACTGACAAATAATTCAACATATTTAAATCAATAGTTCTTTCTAAAAACAAATCATTTAAAAAACTTTTATACATTTATAAGAAATATTCAACTCATTGATACTAGAGACTACATAAGTGTCACCCTCCAACACATCCTTCATCTTGCTTGTGTAGTGGTGTAAATCCATTAAAACCAACCCCCCTCCCTTGTCTGGTTTCAATAAACGAATAGCTGCAGATTTAATAGCATTCAAAGCATCTCTTTCCCTTACAGAAAAATTATATACAAAAGGACGTTTTAAACACAATTTTCTGATTTCAACTTCACATAAATGTCCATATAAGGATAAAAGAGGGTGAATGGGGGGGGGGGGGTTGAAGGTACTCGGAACTCTTAACACACTGTTAGGTATCTCATTACTTCCCAACAGTAAACACAAATTAAGTTTACGTATATACAGTTTTAAATCAACAGGTGTCCTAGACAATTCAAAATGCTGTGAATGTATAAATGTTAATCCCTCTGAGAAAAGCTCACACAGTTTGATGGGGTAACTAGAATAGTTATGGATTTTAAAATCACCGTTCTTATTAAAAATAACTTTCAAACAGTTAGCGTCTATTTCTTCGTTTTGTAAGGCTCCTTCCTGTTGTTGTTGCTCTGTCCCTTCGTATTGTGGAACTTCTGATGGTTCTGTCCCTTGTTGGAAAAAGAGACTCGTTCCCTTGTTCTTTGATTGTTAATGTGTTCGATATCTTCATCCATAATAGGACCACACATATATATATATATATAAAATGAAGATACAACACATTTTGACTTTCTGAGTGTTGGCATGCTATTATAATTTCACAACATCTTTACTGTAAATGTCTTTACTTTCATTACATTACAAATATGCATATTTCCTTTTTTGTATCACAGGTAAATCTATATAAAATGGTGTTTTTGTGTATGTGTGTGTGTTTGTGTGTGTGATTTAAGTGATCGAGAAGTAAATTGATTGAACAGAAAAACAAAGCTGGTACTACTGGGTCAAACATGACCTGCTCACACATAACTGGGTTTTATCTGTAAAAGACTGAGAAACAGTAGCGAGTGAGGAATGTGCCCTTTCTCCACAGTAGTATGATTTTGGAGTCGGTATATATAATATACAGGTTATTTAGGACGGTTTGGGTTTTGAGCAGTTTTGCTCTATATTTTAGGGTTCCATGTGTGTTTGTGTGTGTCTGGTAATTATCACAGAGGATTAGTACTATGAGCTATTTATGATCTGTTTCCTGTAGCCTAAGGTTTGATTTCCCCAACCTCCATTTTCCTACTGTGTGACTTTGGGCAGCTCATCTAACTAGAGGGTGCTCCTGGGTCACCCCTGAAAAGAGAAACTTACCTGGTTAACAAATAAATAAAAGAACATAATAGGCAGTTGCACATACAGGCATGTACAGTCTATATGTCCATCATAAGTTTCCACTACTCGTCCTTGAGGTCCTTAATCCACAACTGCTTCTAGCACATGTGTTTGTACAAAAGTAACAACACTTATGGCCATAAAATGAATGCTGATTCACTTTAAATAAATTTTACATTTTTGTAAAAGGACAAAGCAAAAAAATATTCCCTTCCATTTCTTAAGCAAAACTGAAACAATTAGAGCGAAAGGTAGCTTCTTCTTGAGGGTTGTTCAATTAAAATAATGAAAAAAATGAAAGAAACTTCATTTAACAGATATTTTATTTTAAATGGGAAAGTTAGATAAAAAAATATTTCCATGTGTAAAATACAATACAGTAATGTACCTACTTTGACCTTTCCTATGTGCAAAATATGTAAAAAAAACCTGTAACCTTGTTTTCTAGTACATTGCATATAACTCATGTGTAGCGTGGCATTTCTAATGTATTATCTCATATTACCTGTTAGCTTACATTGACAATTATATAATCAGTATGGTAATGGAGATTTTCTCCCTGGCACTCCACTACAAACATGCTTTTACGGCCCATTTGGAGTACTCTCCATTAACAAACGGAAATGAGTAAACAGACAAGCAAATACATAGACAAACACATTGATTACTTGATTTAAAAAGCAGCGGTCAATGTTTAGCAAATGATCATCTGTAAAATTCAGTGTTTCTTTTCATATATCCTTTAAATTAATTAGAAAAAATACAACTCAACATTTGCTCTAGTTTTTATATGTGTTAGTCTACTATATTTACAGTATTTCACTGTCTTGTAAAGTAAATGTATAACAGAGATGTGTGAAAAAGTCATTATGCTTGGAATGTTTTCCACATTCTCTCCATATGTGATATATTAGATAGGGGTACCTTAGATGAACACCAAGACTAGGGCCAAAACATGAACTGATATCTAGGGTCAGGCCCCTTAATAATATAGTTATCAAGGTATATTTGAGAAGGGCTGGCCATTTCTAGCTCCTAAGTGAGAAAATGGCTGCAGTGTTTACGGATTCAGATGATGCTCATTAGTAAGGATACTGACAGAGCATAATAGTCAGTGGGAAAGTAACATCTAGACAATGCATAAGTTTTACAGGAAAAAGGTGCAAGGAAGGATTCCTGGCAGTATGAGTGTACTTTCTGGACTAAAAGAAAACCAAGCTGGGCAAATCCTATATGTATCTCTTGGGGATGAGGAAGTTACTGAACAGTAATCTGTAAGAAAGCCAGAACAAGTATTGCAATAATACAAGTGCCTCCGTGCATCATCCCAATTAAAAGTAACATTCTTTTCACACTATTACCACACTACAGACCATCACCTTCAAGTACCCTGCCTGGTGTTAACTGTCTGTTTAAAATATTTTGCTATCTTTTTTATTGTTTGCCCCATCAGCTTGACTGCTTGTTATATGGCTGCCTTAGTGACCCATTTCCCCAAGATTATCAAGCATAGTTCCCATGTTCCCATTATGACCGTGTAACTGAGGACCCACCATTCCAGGGGAAGCTTAGCCTTTTCTTAACCACACATATTGCCATATAGGGAGAGCTGAAATGTGAGAGTTAAGCACTAATTAACCATTGCCAATAGCTATAAGTATTTTTGTTGTTGTTGTTGTTTTGTTTTTTTAGTATTTGCTCATTCTGCAATCATTTTCTGTTAGTTGAATGTGCAGTGCACACAAACACAAGCCCCATCAGTACCTATTTGACCTTAGGGCCATCTTAAACCCTGGTTCCATCACATAAATGCAGTATTTTGTATACTAAAATAAGCCTTCTCAGCTTCATTATAGCATGGTGTTATAGCAAAGATGTGCACTCTTTTGCCCAAAATAATATCAGACAAGCTTATACCTCTCAGCTGTACAGATTTTCACAAAATATCCAGATTTTTGCCTCATATTTTTGGCCTATTTCTCATAAAATTGTGTTTTTCTGGCAAATCATTAAAGACTAAAGTTAGAAAATAATGGCAGACATTTGAGTTTTAGACTTCATATCATTCAGTAAATTAATGCTAATGCAAAATCTGTTAGTTTATCAACTTTCTAAGTTTATAAGAGCAATATT
This sequence comes from Protopterus annectens, assembly GCF_019279795.1. Taxonomy (NCBI): domain Eukaryota; kingdom Metazoa; phylum Chordata; order Ceratodontiformes; family Protopteridae; genus Protopterus; species Protopterus annectens. The sequence continues at coordinate 43,744,927 of NC_056751.1, read as the reverse complement.
TAAAATGTGTCCCCATTTTTGGGCCTTTGTCCTCCATTATTTGAAGCTTTGTCCAGATTTCTTGTTCTAAGAGGTTGAGAGGTATAGACAAGCTGCCTATCAGCTGCTCAGTCCTACTTCTTCTGGCTGATTCCTTAGATGTTTGAGCCATTATTAGAATCTGGTTCACTTGTGTCGCAGTCAGGACTACATCTTCTGTGCCACAGGATATGCCTCTTACATATTTCTCCTAAGTATGTTTCCTCAAACTGCTCACAATATGATATAAAGTATTTTTCTTATATAACTATATGGTCCCTTTTTGGTCCATGTGTGTTCAACACATATACTTAGAGGAGGCACAATCTCAGTTTTAGAATCAATATTTCATAAAGACACTGCTGAAATTATTCTGTTCCCTTGGAAGTAGACTTGTTAGCTGGCCATACACTTTTTAGGACTCATTGTTTTATACAACATAAAGACTATCAGACTTATCTAGTCATATTTTTTGCTTTTGTGTTACATAAACTGTACTTCTGCCTTTATCAATGGATAATTTTCCTTGTGCTTACAAGAATTATATTATTCCGTAAGAGTTTGTAATTTGATCTTATTCTGTTTCATGCATTATTGAATGTAACTGGTGCTTCTGCTTTACTTCAGTCTCTTCTCATCATCTACTACCCTTTCTGTAAAATAATACTGATCCACTTCATCTGAGCTGCCCAAACTGTGTCCCATTGTTCTCAAGGATCTCTTTCTGAATGATGATATGTAATCTTTGAATCACCGTCTGTTATTAAAAGTTACTCTCATGGCACGCTTTCTCCATCATTCTTCAAAACTAGGCACGTTAATATATTCTTTCTGTGCCTCTCTGTCTGTCTGTCTCTCACTCTCTTTTTCTTGTCTCTGATATTTGGTAAAAAACATGCACCATTTTTGTGCTTTTCTCCTGAATGCCTCTTCCTGTCCAAGTCCTTACGAAAACTAGGTCTCCTAATAATACATAATAACCTAGGTGAGATTTTCATCAAATGTCTTTAGAAAGGAATAGTTGCGTCTTTTATATCATTAGCCTTCCTTGCTGGCACCCTGCATCACTTACATTTGAAAAAGAAAACAGATTACAGGACAATATTGCTACCAAACAGTAACATTTTTAATGCTTGAATTGACAGAATTCACCTAAAAGATGGGTCAGGTGGCAACATGAAGCCTAACCAGCACACACGTTTATTTTGTCAATAATTAATAGTAACACATGACACCCAAAGACTTTATCAAAGGATTAAAGAAGAACAGAAAAAAAGGAAACAGTCTAACCATTAAAAATTTGCAGCATAAAAAGTGTTAAGACCTGGAGCTCTGTAATGAGCCTAGCTGGCATATATGAAACAGTTTTTTAGTATTAAGTAGTTATTTCAAGCTTCTTCCTCTAAAGCTTCCATTGTGGCTTTCCTGTCAGCAGATATCAAAACAACTTAGGGAACTGAAATGGGTGGCAGTGGAGGCAGCTGAATACAGTTCTGAGACATAAATGACTTTGGAAAGCTGAATTTCCCTATTTGCTCACTTATTTTAATCATTGGTAGAATAGATGCATGAGTAGAACAAAAAGTGTGGTGTTATTTTCATGGTTTCCTAACATGTCTTCATGCAGACATATAACAGGACATCAAATGTAGATGAAGAGGGGGCACGTCTGTTGAAAAAGCAGTCCAAAAACAGTATAATGGCTGCAGGAAGTTAAAGGCTGTATGGCAAGATATGTGTGTCAGGCACAGAACAGCTAATGATTATGCATTACAACATTATCTTTGTTATAAAATATGGATACGGTACTGATATGGCATCATCATACTTTACACACAACACACACACACACACACACACACACACACACACACACACACACACACACACACACACACACACGTGCCTGTATATCTCACTTATTGTGTTTGTTTTATGTTATTCTGCTTAATAACAAGATAATAGTGCTAGGTATTACTCATATTTTCACTGCTGAAGTTGATATTTGAGGTTTGATTTCTGACTCGTATGTATTTCTGGATCATTCTTTAGGCATGTAACATGTGAACTGTCCATCACTGGTGTAGATGCTGTTACTTTTGTCATTGCCATTTGCTGTTCCCCTTTAAACTGTACAATTTGGGGGTCTTAGTTTGATTTAGTTTGCTGACTGTTTTGTGCTTGTTTCTCCAAAAGTATGAGGCATTCTAATTGAGCTATGCTGGACATGAAAAGACATGAGAACAGACTGTATTGTAATAGTGAAGCCTTCTGTGTCTGTTCGTTGAGGACAAAGTACATTTAGGATCTAGATTATTTAAATTACACATTGTTGCCATATGACTGCCTTCCAATGATGTTAGTTGTGTTACAGTTATCGGTTGGGCTGAACTTGAATCATGGTTACTATTGGGTGAGCTGAACTTGAATCATGGTTACTTGTTATAGGCTTTGTTCCAAGTTTAGATTTATTAATGTGCAATGGTAGTTTAGCATATCTGCTCAGCCACTGTATCACTGTTTGAAAACAGCATGCAAGGTTAATTTAGTATTTTTGTCTTTGTGGACATTCAGATATCAGATGCTAGTGACCAGTGAATATTAGCTCTCATTAATTTTCTGCAGTGCACCACTTATGAGTAGCAGTAACAGTGTCTATGTGCATGCATGGAAAATACACATTGCACTTACATTTACAGCAGTTCCGTTAGTAACCATATAATGGACCAGGCAGTAGAATATAATGAATGATCCTTTTCATACAACATAGAATTATTGGGCTAGAGCTCTAAAACAGTGAACAAGTGCAGATAGCTCCACCCCTCTGTAAACCAACATGGCATGGGTGGAGCTAACCATCTGTCACTCAGGCCTCCACATCATCAGTAAGTGCCTCTATTGGCTTAGGCACACCAAGCTTACTAATGTAATTGGCAACACTGATAGTGAGAAGTTCATATTCCATCAGCAACATTCACAGTGTCTAGTAGGCAATTAATTGCATCATGAAGCGCAATCATCCAACCTGCCTTTGCTTATTGTATTAAAGTGGTGCCATGGCATGAAACATTTAGAAAAGGGGAAGAAGAATCTGCCCTACATGTTTTTTTTTCCTTTCACTTAAGAACTTTCCTATTGCAAGCTGAAGATTTGAATTCTGATCAAGCAAAACAGTTGCCCAAGACAGTCAAGACTGAAGTTTCTTTATGCACTTCTTTGAAGTTTAGTTTGAACTTTAGACTAGGGGCAAAGCCAGAGAAGCTAAAAGTTTGCATGTAAAAAGAAACACAAAAATAACACTGCTACTGGAATCTCTTTCTCTCTCTCTCTCTCTCTAGATTTTATTTTTTATTTATTACATGAAGGAGACTGGAAGAGGTGATGCTGTGAGACACTTTGGTTAGGTGACATTAGTGGTTCCAATGAGGTAACATCATGTTTCAAAAATTACCTCACCAAGCGAACCTTCACTGTCAGAGGAAATAGCATGCAACATGATTGCAGTACCACACAACACAAATGATAGTTCCTTAGAGTTCAGTATTAGCATCTCTCTTAGTTTCCTCATTCATTACTGGTCTCACATGGAACTTCCCTCTACTCAACTGTATTATGTATACTGACAACACAGGTTCATAGGTTCATAGGTTCATAGGTTTATACTAGGCTATCTGCCCTAAGGCATTTATAAGCCTAGCCCAAATTTTTGTGGCTTACGCCACCCCTTATATGAAAAAATACTGTGCCCATTAGTTTGTTGTGCCTCTGTCCAGCAGTGACACAGAGATGATTCCCAGGGTAAACCTACGATCTCCCATCCACAGGTCTAAATTTCTCTTGAACAGAGTCAGCGAGGTGCTCTGCCTCACATGGACCGGGATTTTATTCCACAGCATAGGGAGTCTCTGAGTGATAAATCTATCCCTCCAGCACGTCCTATTTATATCCGTGCTAAGGTTTAAGTCGCTTGCTCTAGTGGTTTTGGTGGATTTGGATTTTTTGAGGTGGAGCATGTCCATTAATTCCAGGTTGGACATGGCCTTGTATGTCAGGCACATGTCACCTCTGAGCAGACAGCATGCGACTGAATAGAGCTGGAGTTTCTTCAATCTGGCAGCATATGACAGATTTTGGAGTCCCTTTATCCTTTTGGTGAGGAACTTTTGGGGTCTCTCCAATTGCTGCAGATGTCGGGTGAGATACATCCCGAATGGGGCATTGTACTCGATCATTGGTCTGATAAGTGAAGAGTACAGGGGAACAATGACCTCACTAGATCTGGATGTGAATCCCTTCATGATCAGGTGGGCAATGTAGAAGGTCTTTCTAACCACTTTAGCAATGTGAGTGTCAAAAGAAAGGCCACTGTCAACCTGGGTCCCCAGGTCCCTGATAACCTCTTCTGTGCTTAGTGGATTGCCACCTATATGGTAGCTTGGGGTTACCTTGTTTTTCCCGAAGGGTATGACTATACATTTTTGGCGTTTAACTTCAGGCCATGGCTCTGGCACCAGCTATCTGTTTCCGTGAGTCCCTTCTGAAGGATATCCGTGTCCGATGCACTTTCCACTATGGCGCCCAGTTTGCAGTCGTCTGCAAACTTTGTCAGCCAAAGTCCTCCCATGCTGGCCTGTACTTCTGAGAAGTAGATGCCAAACAATAGGGGCCAAGGACCGAACCCTGTGGGACACCACTTGTGACTGGCTTGGAGTCTGACACAGCGCCAGCAACTCTAACCCTGTGGGTTCTGTCCTTAAGTCAGTTTGCAACCCATCTTGTGACATATGGGTTTACATTTAAGCTGGTAAGTTTTTCTACAATACCGAGTGGGGTATTGTGTCAAAGCCTTTGCAAGGTCAAGGTAGGCTGTATGGACTGCCTTTCCCTCATCAATGGCCTTGGTGACTGTTTCAAGAAGTCGACCAAGTTCAAAAGGCATGATCTTCCCTTGACAAAGCCAAACTGGGTCGGGTCCAATGTCTGCAAGTCCCCTATATCTTTGTTTATGAGCTCCATTATGATCCTCTCCATAGCTTTGCAGACTAGACTTGTTAAGCTTATGGGGCGGTAATTACCAGGATCCGTGAGGCGCCTTTGTGGAGTGGGACCACAGTTGCCGTACGCCACTCCTTGGGCACGTATCCTGTGGTAAGGCTGAGATTAAACAGCTGCTTTATGTGCGGGGTTAATTCCTCATTTAGCTCGTGTAGCACACAGCCGGGGACACCATCTGGTCCCATTGATGCTGTGTTTTTAGCTTTAGAGAGAGCAGCTTTCACCTGCGCATTTGAGATGTCCGGGAGGCTACACTCGGCTGGGATAGTTATCTCTCCTTTAGGGGGGGAGAGGGTGAAGTTTGCACTGAACCTGTCTGCCAGTATGTTGGCAATGTCTGTGGGTTCAGTGATTTTTGTATCATTTTGGACTAATTCTGAGCATATCTGGGAGTTTCCACCCAGGTTCCTAACATAGCTGAAAAAGGCCTTATGATTGTCCTTTGAATCCATGGCAATTTTTCTCTCAAAATTGGCCTTAGTTGATTTTATGAGTGCTCGTAATTTTTTACTAATAATGATCAGGGGTGACTTCCCTTTTATGGATTTTGTTCTATCATGTAATAGCTTTCTCCTCTTATTGTAAAGTTTGTTAATGGCTGGGGTCCACCAGACTGAATGTTTGCCCTTTGTGGAAAGATTCTTGGTTTTATTTGGGATTGCCTGATCCATGCAGTCCTGGAGGTGTTCATAGAAGGCATTTGTAAGGGCTTCCGCAGCTTGGGTTGTGGTTTCCTCTGGCTCAGGGGCCTTGAAGGATACCACACCAGTCTTGAGTAGTGTGAAGTTTGCTTTAGAGAAGTTCTTCACTATGGTCTTTTTTTTTTGGGGGGGGGGCGGAATGTGGATTTCCAGTGAGATTAGTTTATGATCAGATCTCACCAATGAGAGATATACTTTCGGTGTGGAGCATTTTGTCCCCATGTTTGTGACAATGAGATCTAGTATATTTTCTCCTCTCGTGGGAACAGTGACTAGCTGTTCCATGGCATTTGAATTTATGAACTCCAGGAACCATTGGGCTAGAAAGTTAGGGCTTGAGTAATGTTCCCAGTCTATATTCGGGTAGTTGAAGTCACCCAATATGATGGTGTTTGGAGATACATTTATACCCTCCAGTGTCTTCAGGAAGGCTGTGTGGGGTTCCTGAGTTTGAGAGGGTGGCCTGTAGCATGCTACAATTTGTAGAGCAGTTTTCCTATGGTTAGTTGCACCTGGATGGTTTCCGAAGCTTCGTGCGTTGCCACCAACCTGGAGGTGTGGGTATCCTTTATGACTATGGATACACCCAGTGCTTGTGTGGTGTGGTCCGGCTTTTGGGGCGGAACGCATGATATGAGGTAAAACCTAATAGTGCCGGGGTGCTCTCAGGAGCCTTGAACCAGGTTTCAGTTACAGCACAGACATCGATGTTCTCCATACTGAGAAGGGCCTCGAGTGCGTGCATTTTGAGATTTAGACTTCTGGCATTGAGCAGCATTACCCTCAGTTTCTTCCCATTTTTGTTTTCTAGGGTGGTAGGTTTAGAATTTGAGCCTTGCCTAAAAAGGCACTATGGGGTGGCAAGAGCCTTAGCCAATATCCGGAATCCCAGGGTGACAGGTGCAAGCCGTCCCTTGAAGCAGCGTGGCTTGTCAAGCATGTCATCCCAGGCAGACAGACACTGGATCCCCTTTGAATGACACCAGACATTAAGCCAATTGTTAAAGCTGATCATCTTGTCTCTATATTGTGGCATCATTCTTGGTGAAGGAAGGATACTGCTCAGGGTTAGGGTCATACCTGCCTGGGCTACATAATCAGAGAGCTCCTCTATGTCTCTTTTCATGTAGTCCAGGGAGGTGCGTCTCAGGTCGTTCACACCAGCATGGACAATGACTGTGTCATATTTGTACTTGCCGTGGAGTGACCAGTGCTTGTGTTATGTGGCGGATTCTAGCGCCGATAGGCAGCTTACTGTGACCCTCTCCTTGTTCAGCCTGGTGAGTGGGACGTCAGTGTGTCTGACTATGGAGTCACCTATGACAAGTATGTTTGATGTTGTATTTGGCCTTAAGGGCTGTGACTGCTTTGCACACTGCTTTTGTGGTTTATGTGTTGCTTGTGGGGTGTCTTGAGGTAGCAGTTGTTTGGGTGTCTGCTTTGGAGGCCTCTGCTGTTTAGGTAAATTTTACTCAGAGCCTCCGAGTATGTCTTTGTGTGTTTATGTGTTTGATTCAGTGGAGTGGTAGCATTATGTGAGGCTGGTTTTGTGGTGTGTGTAGTTGCCTTCTCCTCCTGTCTGGTCTTGCCAGTCCTGAGTTGAGAGAGCTCAGCCTCCAGTTTGGCTAAATAGCTGCATCTCTTGCAAGTATTTGTGTTATGTGGGAGGAGGAGAGGGTTGTCTGTGTACATGAGGCAGTTATAACATTGCCTCAAGATTCCCAGATTCACCAGCTGGACCGGAGAGGAGATTGACAACTGACCTTTGGACATGCTAGAATAATATTGGGAAATCCTTAATTGAAAACAAGGGCCAGTGGGGAGTGAGGGTGTAGTGCTTTTAATTTTTAGTGCTGACTTATATAATTGCTTTAGTGAGCAAGTGCCAGGTAACTTGAGTGCAATGTGTTACAAGTAACTAAATGCAAAACGACAAACAGTAACTTTCTTTCAAGTGAAACAAGGAAATAAGTACAGTAAGCAATGCAGATATCACTAGTGATCCACAGAAGCGCTGAGAAGTTGTGTATTAGGTGGAATTAGCTTCCAGGGAAATAACAAGCAAACAAACAACAAGCATATAAACAAAGCTAGATTCAGCAGGCCTGGATCTAGTCTATGCTAGAGCAAACATGGTGAACCAATTTCAGTAAGATACAGTTCAAATATTCAGGCACTATAAACCTTTAACCAGAAATTCCCAGCTCAGAAGGGCAGAGTCCAGCCTCTTCTCCCACAAGAGTGCAGACCACGAACCTTCTTAATGTAAAATAACTGGCCTGAAGCCCAAGTGCCTAAACCAGAACTAATACACTTGGACACTGGGCTCTCAATCAGCAGTTCCCAACTTAGAAGGATGAAAGCTACCTGTCCTGCCACCACAGTGCTTGCCACAAACCTTCCTAATGTAAAACAACTGGTCTGAAGCCCAAGTGCTTAATCCAAAAGACTTGAATGATAGCTACACTTTAATCAAGTTACAACCAAGCAGTAATAAATACCATTGAATACTTTAGAGAATGTCTGGATTAGTGCTCAAGTTACACAAACAAAGCTAGATCCAGCAGGCCGAATCCAGTCTATGCCACAGCAAACAAGGCGCACCAACTTCAGTAAGAAACAGTTCAGATATGCATGCACTATAAGCCTTTAACCAGAAATTCCCAGCTCAGAAGGGCAGAGTCCAGCCTCTCCTCCCACAAGAGTGCAGACCACGAACCCTCTTAATGTAAAATAACTGGCTTGAAAGCCCAAGTGCTTAAACCAGAATTAATACACTTTTAGAATAACAGACACTGAGCCCTCAATCAGCAGTTCTCAACCTAGAAGGATGTAAGCTACCTGTTCTGCCACAACAGTGCAGACCACAAACCCTCTCAGTGCAAAACAACTAACTGGTCCGAAGCCCAAGTGTTTAAACCAAAAGGCTTAGAATGAGTTACACCAAGCAGTAATAAATACAATTGAGTATTTTAAGATGATGCAAAAGTAAAAAGAAGTAGGTAAAAACACAAGTACAGTAAAAGCAGATGAAATTTTTTTTTTTTTTTTTTTTTTTCTGAACAAGTGCTGAAATCAAAGAAACAGATTTGAGTGCTGAAACTAGAAAACTGGCTAGTTATAAGAAAAAAAAACAAGCTAGAAGGCTTCCCTCAAACACAGAAGGGCTTGGGGGCTCAGAAGCCTACAAATAGTCTGTACCACTTAACAAGAAAGGCAGGAAATAATACCACACAGTGATCACAAAATCTGGCAGGTCACTTTGCTCTAATCTGATAGTGGATGACTACCAATAAATACTTCCAAAATTGACATTTTGCTATTTGGCACCCCGCAATGCCTGAAAAAGACTAAGTCTATCACTTCAAGAAACCCAGAGGCATACCCATTTCTAATACCACATCACACCGATACTGTGGTATTGTATGAGATCAGCATCTAAATTTATGGGTCCATGTCACTTTGTTGACTGTCCAAAACACTGAAAGGCTAAACATTGAGCCAAAAATATCGAAAATGGAACATCAAAGCATAGAAGTAAACAAGAATTCTGTTATTTGAGATCTCAGAACAATGGGGATCAGGTAATTGCCTTTTTCCCCACTGTAGGGAGATCTATATAAAATTAGAAAAAGGGGGTGTGGGGAGGGTGCCTCCTGCAAAAAAATGTGGTTTTGTGTCTTTTTGTCGGTCAGTATTTTGTGGTTCAATATTTTATTTTATTTTATTTATTTTATTTTTATTTTACATTTGTTGACCGGGATAGTCCGACTGGAAGCATGTCCATTTTCAGTGGAGGCCCGGGTTGAAAAGCTCCAAGACAGACAGTTACAAATAAAAACAGTTATAAATAATGTAGACATTTTACAGATTTGATATATACAAAGAATGTAAAAGCAAGTTCATAGGATAAAGTTTCCCTAAGGTTAAACACATGGGAAATTTTAACAGTTTTGAGAAATAATTCTCATTTTAGATAAGAGTTAGCCAGGCTTGTTGCAGTGGCAAAGCCAGTTTAGAGCCAGATGTTGTTTGAGTCAGGATTTAAATTGGGTTAGGGAGGAGAGCAATGTAATATCAGCTGGGAGTAGGTTCCAGACTCTGCCAACAGATTTTGCAAAGAGGAAGTCACCCACTGCATTGCTGGTTTTGATAGTTTGAATTAGTAGTTTGTTAGAGGATCTAAGCAGCCTCAGATTGTTATAGGGAGTGATAATATTTTTAAGAGCTGGTGTTTTATCCGGGTTATGGAGGATTTTCTGGACTACAGTCAGGAGGTTAAATTGAATAAGACTGGGAAGTTCTAACCACTCAAGTTGTTTAAGGATGTTGCAGTGGTGTGTTCTAAAAGGCAGGCCTGTGGCAAACTTGGCAATGTGATTGTAACATGTTAACAGAATATTAAGTGCAGACTTGTTAAGATTCGAGAGAAGGGGGGAAGCATATGGAAGGGTTGAGAGTAGGTACGAGCGGGCAATGGCAATCTTAGCTGGGGGGGTTAAGAAGGCTTTAATTCTATATAGTGACCCAAGTTTCTTATTAACAGTCTTGATCAATTGGTTTACGTGTAGGTCAAATTTTAGGTTATTATCAATAATGACACCTAGAAGCTTTGTACAGTGGTCAGGGGAGATTATAGTCCCATCTTTTGCATTTATGGTAAATGAAAAAACAGAAGACCTTTGTGTGGGGGAAAATAGCAGCATTTTAGTTTGTTTGGGATTTAGTAGCAATCGACGTTCAGATAGCCAGTTTTCTACGGTATTAAAGGCGGACTGGGTAGCAGTCCTATTTTTGGCTCATTGTTTAGCTCTTTGGTGTGTTGCACAGTTGATAAAGCGCTATAGATCCAAATGTATATATACATAAATGAACTTTGATTAACAGTCTTATCTAAGCTTAAGGTCTGTTACAGAATGTCTACTTCGCTCATTCTAAAAGTCAGACTTACCATCTGTACCAAAGTTCTACTATCGAGGCTAGAATACTGTCTCCCCATGAATACATTGCAATGCACTCAAAACGTTGCACTACTTCAATCCACAGGGAACAAAATACTCAGAGATCGCCATCAGTCAAATCAATGACATCTCTGTAGCACTACTTCATGGACTAAATGACTTCCACAATACTCAGTGAGATACCCCCACAAAAAATAAACTGTTCAAAAGACATCAGTCTTATTTGTTATGAAACAATGACAAAACCGTGTTATGCAGGCCAGCATTTAGACTCAGCTGTACAGAAAGGACCTTTTATAAAATCACATCTGCATACTGGAATGAACTATCTCAAGACAATATGTAAGGACTGCCAATGACATAGAATTGTTCAAGAAACAACTCACATCACACCTGGCTGAAATAAATGAATACAGTTGCTTCAGGGGGGCTGGCTAGGTACCACACCCACTAATCAAACTTTCACAGGTCTAAAGAGGAAAAGAACTCAACCATGACTTTAATGTTCCACTAATACAGTATGCTGCTATGTATTTGTTATGTGTTATTATCTAAACTTTAACAATGTAGCTAGATGTGTTCTTAATTATACCACTGAGATGTACAGCTATCACTTACATTAGTCCACACATACCTAGCATGACTCATTTTTTAGGTGTTCACTTCTCTCAAACAGGGAAGAATGTCCATGTCTCTTGAACTGTGAATGTTTCCATGATGTTTACTGTTACTGTGTTGTATTTGCAGTCTTGTGAACTACAGGACCTTGCTGTGACTGTGCATGCTAGTCATGTATGTGATATTTATGAAATTGTGCATGTAGTCTTCAATATAGTTTATATGTATACACACTTGTGCTTGTAGGCTTCAATATAATTTATATGTATACGGTTCTACCTTAGTTCACCGACAGCAGAGAACACCGACAGAAACATTTGAAGCCTCAGAAGCGCGAAATTTGAAAACGCCGAAAGTAGTTAAAGTCGACGGCTCAGAAGAACGTCAATGTGCAAGTAAGGCTGAATGAAATTGTGCGGTAGTGATTGTGTGTGTGGGTTAGGGGCGGGATAAGTGAGTTAGGGTTAGGGAGCGGGTCAGGTAAGTTTGCGGTAGTGATTGTGTGTGGGTTAGGGGCGGGATAAGTGAGTTAGGGTTAGGGAGCGGGTCAGGTAAGTGTGCGGTAGTGACGGACCTTAGGGTTAGGGTTTGGGTTAGGGTTGTAGGTAGTTGTGTATGTGTGGGTTTGTAGGGATTTTGGTGTGTTTGTGTTGTGTATGTGGTTTTTGGACAGGGAATGTGTTTTGTTTGTTGATTGTTGTGATTGTGGTGTGTGCAGTGTATGAGGTTTCGTGTTTGTGTACCGTCGGTTATTTCGTTGTCGGGCATGTGGGGTTTCGTGTTTTTGTACTGTCGGTTATGTGGTTTCGGTGATTGCGTTGTCGGTGTTTTGGGGTTTCGTGTATGTCAGGTAGAACCATGTATACACACTTGTGCATGTAGTCTTCAATATAATTTATATGTATACACACTTGTGCTTGTAGGCTTGAATCTGAAACAAAATATGTCTGCCTTCATGACATGGGTTGTGGCCGAAAAGGTCTCTATTCCAGTTCATTTGCCCAGTTAATAAATATAAAAAAATAAATAAATTAACAGCTTGGTGGTGTACTGTGATTGACTACATTTGTGTAACAGGTGAGAATGCTTAGCTATCAAAGATATCATTTTCATATTGTTAAACAATCCTGAAAGGATTTCCCTTAGGTGCAGAGAAAGGCACTATATACAGTTACTCACTCTAAAAAGTGGCAGAGCAATACTCTTGTTTCCTATAACAGCCACTTGACATACTTCTTTAAAGAATGTTGTTATGGTACAAATGGACGTTGTAGCACACCATGCAGTAATAATAATACAATAGTATGTTACAGATTTACAACAATTCTCATAAGCAGTAGAATAAGTCCTAAATAATTCAACAAGCAGATGCTATTTGTCATTTGCATGCCTTCCCCTGCGCCTGCCATATTCCTCTGCCTTATCTGTGCCCTTGGCTTAGATTCTGTTTACGTTCTTTCTTTCTTTCAGTGTTTGTACTGAATGGCCTGATAATATAAAGTGTTCCGGTAAAAGATATCTGCCAACTTTTGATATGAATGTCTGAAGGCCCAGTCCTTTGGTCCTTACTTTTTTCTGACATAAAGAAATGGTATGTCAGGTGGTCAGAGATTCCTAAGCTATATATAGATGGTTTTGCCTTCATATGCTCCTCTATTATTATTAAAAACATTGAACAGTAACATCATAGATTTGTTATGTTGGAAATGCACATAGCAGGCTGGTGCTAATTGACACTAATATCAAGCGGTAGCGTTGTTGCCTCACAGCAAGAGTTTCTCCCGTTCGATTCTCGGCTGGAGTGCGGGGAGTGCCTTCTGTGTGGAATCTGCATGTCCCTCCCCGCGGTTGGGCGGGCATTCAAAAGACATGCATAAATGGGCGTGCCTTCGTTGAAGGTTAAACGTCGAGCTGGCACCTCGGCGTTCATGAAAATCTACTACCAATGATTAGCGGACCGGAGTTCCGCTGTGGCGACCCCTAACTGGGAAAAGCTGAAAGACAACAACAACATCAAGGCTGCACAGCTTAGACAACACAGAAATAAAGTACAGTACTGCAATAAATGAACTGACTAAATCAACAGCTGAATTTCTTCCAATCATGTCATTGTTCTAGACTCTAAGGTACACAGGAAGGATGGGCTGTTCTAAGAAATCAAAACTATTACATTCCTCACAAGGGCTGCAAGGAGATGAAGCCACAGTTCTGCCATTACTTCTTCTATGAGGAACAGTTATTCTTAGCTTCTCACTGCAGTCAGATATCACCAGTCCTGAGAAAACTCTATCTTCCTCTTTCTGAATGAAAAATAGTAACTTCTGAATCAAAGAATGAGACAACCATCAAGACAGGAAAACAGAGGAATTACTATTTTTATTATTTTTCATAATTACAACTTCAGTGCTAAAGGTCTACAGTAATTTTCAGATATATTCTGCTGCCATTTAACAATTAAAATCATAGGATGTTAAAATGCTTACTTATAGTCACAACAGTCATTTCACATCCTGGTCAGTAATTATTTATTGAACTTCCTCCCCTCCTCATTCATTACGAATCAGGTAGCAGCTTTAGTAACCATGGCTACCGTTTTGGTGCCTGCCTTAAAGTGCTTTTGTAGTGGCTGCCTTGACAGGTTATTTTGTTGCTTGCCGTGGCATGCTGTCTTGTTACATGCTGTAACAACCGGCCTTTTTGTGATACCCAACAAAAAAATTACTGTTTTGTGATTGAGACTAATAAGTGTGATTGCAAATCAACATAAACACTTGACTACAAGCAACAGTTGCACCACTCAGTGTGGGGTCTGCATGCCTCCAGACTCCCACTACTTATATATACCAACTCAGAGATCACTGCCTCTTGGGAAATGAGAAATTCCTGCAAATCTACAGTCTTGATCTTTCTGCTTTTCAGACATTAGTGATTACTATTGTGTCAGAAACAACCTTGGAATCCATTTTGTTGTTAGTCTTGTCATACAGTTTTGGTGGAGTAACCTACTGGTGGACAAAGATTGAACACCCATCGACAATCGGAGTGCCTCCATAGGAAATTACTGTCAGTGAGTTGTGTTGGAAGTGATTTCCTTTTAAGTGGAATTTCCTCCTTCAATGAGTTGTTGTAACCATGGAGCTAATATATATATGTTAGGGGGTGCCAAGGGTCTAGTCCCCATGCATAAAACACATAAAAAAGTGTTTTTCAGCATTTTTTGAGGGAGGTATACAGTTCAGGGACTCCGATCCTCGGTGCATTTACTTTTCTCCACTCGTAGTCGAAGTGTTTTGGTGTATGTATTGCCTTACTGTTGAGGTCGCCTGTTATTTTTTTTTTTTTTGTCTTTTTAACATTGCTTATTGATGTCTGTTTTCTGCTGTTTTTGGTGTCTCTCTCTTGGTAAATTGCTTTGTTGCTTTAAAAGCTATGTTGTTTGCTGTTTTTCATGCCTGCCTTGCTATGCCTGTCTTTGTGTACTGCCTTGATGCATATTATTTGGCATGCTGCTTTGTTGTTTACCTTTACATGCTAATTTTCCTAAGATGCTCAGTACAGTACCTTTACTCAGGTTTCCATATCATGCAGTGAATGACTCACTTGCTAAGTCAGTAAAACCTGCAAGAAAGACTCAGCTAAGCTAGAGTCATCATATGAAATACCTTAAACCTCCTGAACTGTCTATATGTATGTATATATATATATATATATATATATATAGATATATATATATATATATATATATATATATATCCATACACACACACACACACACACATATATATAAATATATATATAATATATATATATATATATATTTATATATATATATATATATATATATATATATATATATATATATATATATATATATATATATATATATATCTATAAAACCCCTTAAGGATCTACCAGTGTTTCAGCTACATGCAGAATACCACATATACACCTAAACATAAGTGCACCAAAAATCATCCATTGTCTCCATAGCTGTTATTATAAATAGTGACTAAGGCTTGAAGATTAACAGCCTTGTATCCAAGTGCCACCTTCCCAGCTGTGCTCTGCAGCTCCCCTCCCTGTAAACATTGGAGTACCTCAAGGCTCAATCCTAGGCCCTCTTCTCTTTTGAATGTTTATTAAATACTAAAATACTAAAATCCCAACCTGCATACAACATGCTGATGATGATTCAATCTTTAGTAGCTCAGCTAGGTCCTCTCACTCCAGACAGACCCTCACCCAAATTTCATATTATTGAAAAAAAAAATTAGTTCATGCAACACTGCCTCCCTGAAAAAAAAAAAAAATTATTACTATTTGCTTTGCTCTAAAAAAAAATCAATTCACTTCACAATCACTACCCTAACAATGGAACACCACCATATCTCCTGATACTGCCCATCATCTTGGGGGGGAATAAAAGGCAACAACCTTAGCTATGATGACCATATATTAACACTACCAGTCTGTCTGTCAACAAAAAAGTTCCCCCTATATAGAATCAAACCCTTCCTTACACCAACAGCCAAACCACCATATTGCCCCCCCACCTGATCTCTCTACCCTGTTCTATGCTTCTGCCATTTATACCAATCTTTCTAAAAACAACCTTAACAAACTTGTTACTAGCTATAACAACATAGCCAGATTCACCTTTGGCAACCCTTTCAGAACCCACCATTGTCTCAACCTCAAACAATTGGGATGGTTAGAACTGCAGCACCAATTACTCTGTCATCAACTTACTATAACCCAAAAGATACTTTACCACCCAAATAATACCCCAATCCTCACTAATCTGACTACCCCTTACAAAAACCTTACAACTCTTCACTCAGCTAATAAGTTTCGAGTTTCCACTATTAAATCTGACAACAAAACTGGGAACTCACTTTTCACTAACACAGTGGGAAAAGCCTGGAACCAGCTTCCAAGTGAACTTTCTACTCTCTCTTCCACACATCTTTTTAAAAACATCTTAAAGAATATTTTAAAACTCACTGTCTTTGTCCCTGCACAAACCCTGACTGATTTTCCCCTTTACCCATCCTGCTCTCCCTTTTACTTCACTTCTCTGCTGTACTATGTTGCCTACCTGTACTAACAATTAAGCTAACCTCAAACCAAGAGGTAATATGATCTCTGTCCTAGTACAATATATATATATATATATATATATATATATATATATATATATATATATATATATATATATATATTACTCTGTGTTTTGTTCCCTCTCAAATATTGTTTATTTTCTGTATTTGATCTTAGTTCATTCCCCACTAAATGACTCTGTACACATTATTTTTTCTCTCAAATATTGTTATTATCTGTATTTGAGCACAGCTTAATCCCACTAAATGACACCGTACACATTTATCTTAAGTACAATCTATATTTTATATTAATATTGTATAATAAGTTTCTGCCTATGCTTGGAGCTTTTCTCCCTGGGCCTCTACTGAAAATGGACATGTATCCAGTTAGACTAGCCCGGTCAACAAATGTAAATAAATAAATAAATAATGCTATGAACTCAAACTTTGTTTAATGGCACAGGGAACTGCTGAAGAGTACTACAATACCGCTCTGTCACAGACCTGAATAGTCATTGGGTGAGTGTTCAGCCTTCTGAAAACCCATTTCTGCTGCTTGAATGAGTCTGAGGGGGCTCACAAGTGTCATCCTGCTACTGTGTGCAGAAAGTTTAAGGTCTGTTGCATTCTGCACAATATGATTCAGTGTCAGTCTGGTGCACCAGTGCCACAACTGCCACCAATGAAACACCCTGACAGTCATGCAGATGTCCTTCAAGGATGCATCTGCAGTCATAACATATGGGTTGTCCTGCCTCAGGCAGGCCTGCGGTCGGCCGGATTCCAAAGTCTGGGTCTGGCCTCGGCTGATGTTGCACTTTCCCCGATGTCAGAGCTTCTAGGGTATAAAGGCATCAGCCAACGTCATTTCCCTCAGTCTTTCTTGCCGCGCGGTGCCCGAAGCAGAAGCTGTTCGCAAGTGCCGGTCGGTCAGATCCAGAGATTTCAGCTACCGAAGACTTCTAAAAAAGCTAAGTACCCCGTTGGGGACTCTTTCTTGCCTCAGCCGATGTCAGACAAAGTAAATAATTGTTTAACTTGTGGGAAACAAATACCTCATAAGGATTTCCATTCTTACTGCCTTCCTTGCTTAGGCCCAGACCACGACGTATCAGCTTGTTTAGCCTGTGCCTCCTTCAACCGACGGACTCTTAGACGTCGGTCGGAGTTTGCAGAAGAGTTTTTCGGATCCACATTTGCATATAAAATGCCGTCGGAGACTCCGACTACACATTTAGCCAAAAAACGCAAGGAAAAGGACCGACACTCGCGGCCCGCGGTTTTGGCTGAAACCACAGTTAGGCCTACCGTGAGTGTCTCGGTTTTGGCTGAAACCGAGTCCTCGGTTCTTACTTCTGCCGAAATCATACCTACGACAACCGAGGCCAGAGAGGCCCCGGCTGAGTCGGCTACAGAAATCCCTACCAAAGAAGCAAGCGCACAAGAATTGTCCGACACCATCCCATTGGACATTTCTACTCCTGCACGTGGGGCAGCTAGGCCCCCTGCTTCTATGTCTATTAAGGCCTTCTCCAGGGCTAAAGCAGCTAAAATTTCAAAGGCTTTACCTGCAAAATCTTCCTCCCAGAGACCTTCCTCAAGTTCTCAACTTCTCAGCCTTGCTGAGGACCTTATATCTCTAATTAGGGGTTCCCAACCTCACCCAGACAGGGCCTCTCAACCACCTCCTGACAAAAGGCCTAGGACTGAACCCCCTGAGCCTCTCTCCTCTGATTACTACTCGGATGGATCTGATTTATCAGACCATCAGGAAGGGCCATACTCACCTTATGAGGATTCAGATGCAGAAGACTCTATTCCTTCTGCCTCCCCTCCAGAAGAATTTTCCTTTGGGGAAACTTTACACTCAAGTGAGGGAACACTTTCAATGTCAGGGTCAGGATTTCTCTGATTCTAGAAAAAGACTAAGGACCTTTTTACACTTGCCACAGCATAGGCCTTTAGCCATACCACTTGTGCTAACAGTAGTTGATGATGCATATAATGATGTCAGTTCTGCCCCTGATTCTCTTCCCCTGGCCCCTGCCAAACCTGACAGATATTACAGGGTCCCGGATTCTCACTTTCATTTGTATAAAGCCCATGCTGCAGACCCAGAAACTATTTCTCAGGGCCCAAAAGGTGTTGCAGCTGCCACTGCCAAAAACCCCCTTCCCTCTGAAAGGGAGTCAAGAGCATTAGAGAGATGGGGAAAAAAGGTTTATACATCTGCTACTCTTTCTGCCAGGGCTTTAAACTGTCAATTCCATATGATACAGTACCAGGAATATTTGTTAGATCAGCTGAATAAAAAGCTTTCTTCTCCTGAACCTTTAGACCGTAAGTCCCTTCAGGATTTGGTACACAACTCTCAGCAGGTCAGTAATCATTTCTTAAAATGTGGCTATGATGCACTGGAGGCTTCATTTAGATCAGCTATGACTGGAGCAGTAATTCGAAGGCATGCCTGGCTAAAAGAGCAATCCTTGCCAGACCATGTCAAGGCTAAACTCCTAGATGCTCCAATGGAGAAACAAAGTTTATTTGGCTCCCCTGCACAGGAGATTCTAAAGAAAGTGGAAGAAAAAGCAAAATCTGTGCAAACAGTAAAGGATTTTCTACAGGTCCAACCTCCGAGGTTCAGCAGAAACTGGCCTTCAAAGAATTGGTCCTTTCCAGACACCTCCAGAGCACAGAGGGGCAGGAATAGACACCCAAGAGGCAGAGGTCAATCTAAGGGTGCCTACAGAGGCCGTCAGTGGCAACCTGCCAACCAGAGGAGTACTGCCACAGCTACAACTACAACCACTTCCACAGGACAGACACAATGACTTGGCTCTGATTCTGCCTACCAGGGAACAAATGGAAGCACCCTTGGGCGGAAAGTTGGCTTTATTCTCGAAAAACTGGCATTGCATTACAAAAGACAAATGGACATTGCAAACAATAGACAAAGGATACAGGTTTCACTTCCACACTTTACCAAAAAAGAGCGGAATGCCAAACCTTCCACCAAACCAGAAGCCAGAGACTTTAAGGCAAATCAACAGTTTACATCAGATGAAAGCAATAGAAAGGGTACCATCTATGGAACAAGGCCAAGGATTTTACTCCAGACTATTCCTTGTACCAAGAAAAGAAACCCAATGGATGCCTATTCTCGACTTGTCCGCACTAAACACATATCTCATTGTGCCAAAATTCAAAATGCTGACCCTACAGCAACTTCTTCCCATGCTGGGCAAGGAGTCTTGGCTGGTGACTCTAGATCTCAAGGAGGCATACCTGCACGTCCCTATACGACCAGATTGCAGAAGACACCTCAGATTTCTTGCAGGATCAGAGCATTATCAATTCTCAGCATTGCCCTTTGGCTTATCTACTGCACCCAGAGTATTCACGAAATGCCTGGCATCAGTAATTGCACGTTGCAGGCTTCAGGGAATTCAAATCTACCCATACCTGGATGACTGCCTAATACAAGCGGACAACAAGACAAAACTAATAAAGGATTTGGCCTATGTCATACACCTGTTACAGGCCTTGGGATACACAGTCAACATCCAGAAGTCAAGACTAGTGCCATCCCAAAGGATAACATTTTTGGATGCGGATCTGGACACAATAACTCAGATGGCTTTTCTCACAGAAGAAAAACAAGAGCAACTACCAGTCTACTTCATGGCTTTGACAAGGCAAACTCAGCTTACTGCAAGGAAAGTCCTGCAGGTCCTGGGTTACATGGCATCCTGCATAATCCTGATCCCGCATGCCAGGCTGCATATGAGGAAATTACAATGGTACCTAAGGAATGTATGGTCTCAACACAGACACAGTCTAGAAACCATGATACCAATCATTCCATGCCTGAAAAAGGAATTCCTGTGGTGGGCTCAGGCCTGCCAGGCCAACAGAGGGTTGCCTTTCAACAAACCACAACCAAGGCAGACCATCACCACGGACGCCTCAGACCTAGGATGGGGAGCACACATGGAAGACAAGTGTATCCAAGGCCTATGGTCTCAAGACCAGCTGAATTTGCACATAAACCTAAAGGAGATGCTGGCAGTGAAGCATGCAATCGAGGCATTCAAATCATTCCTCCAGCAAGGACATCTGCTGATAAGGACAGACAATACCACAGTCATGTGGTACATAAACAAACAGGGAGGCACATTCCTACCCTCTATGCCGGATGGCAATGGATCTGTGGAACCTAGGCCTGAATCTCAACATCCAACTGCAGGCCATATTCGTACCAGGAAAAGAGAATTCACTAGCAGACAGCTTAAGCAGGACTACCATGGATGCTCACGAATGGATGCTGCATCCACACATCTTCAAAATCATAACAAACAAATGGGGAATGCCAGAGATAGACCTATTCGCCTCCCCACTCAACCACCAACTGAACAAATTCTGCTCAAGAGTATACCACCCACAAGCCTGGAGGGTGGACTCCCTCTCTTTCAGCTGGAAGGCCCTAACAGTATATGGTTTTCCACCTCTCCCATTGATGTACAAAGTTCTACTGAAGATCAGGGAGGAACAGCCAAAGGTGATTCTGATAGCTCCAGACTGGCCAAGGCAGCATTGGTATCCGTTACTGAGAAGCATGTCTCGGACAAACCCATGGCCTCTACCCCTATGGCCTTTACTTCTAACGCAGAACAACTACAAGATCCTGCATCCAAACTTGAAAACACTGCAGCTAACTGCTTGGAAAATTGCTTAAAACAAAACCCAACTGTTTTATCTCAGAGAGTCAAGGACATTATCCTGGAGGCTTGCAGACCCTCCACAAGAAAAACATACTCAGCAAAATGGAAAAGATTCCTCATTTGGAGTGCATCAAAGGGTACAAATGTCACACTGGCAAACCTAGCACACA
Organism: Protopterus annectens; assembly: GCF_019279795.1. Classification (NCBI taxonomy): domain Eukaryota; kingdom Metazoa; phylum Chordata; order Ceratodontiformes; family Protopteridae; genus Protopterus; species Protopterus annectens. The sequence goes on along the minus strand of NC_056751.1, from coordinate 43,723,581 downwards.
TCCTAGAATACTTAGCAGAACTGTTCCACAATGGCCTGTCCTATTCTTCCATTAAGATTCATGCTTCAGCAATTTCAGCAGAGTACAACATGGATCCTCCTATCTTCTCCCACCCTCTCCTCAGACAATTTTTAAGAGGGATCAAAAATGTAAAACCTCCAAGGAAACCTCCTCTGCCTACATGGGATCTCAACTTTGTGCTGGAAAAATTAACACTACCCCCTTTTGAACCAGCAGCATCAGCAGACTTACAGTTCTTATTTTGGAAAACTGCTTTCCTTCTAGCAATCACTTCAGCAAGAAGGGTATCCGAGTTACAGGCACTAATGGCAGTGCAGCCTTTCCTTATTTTCCACCAGGATAGAGTGTCTCTGAGAACCAATTCTACTTTCATGCCAAAGGTGGTATCCAGGGTATCCTTGAACCAAGCTATTCATTTGCCTACGTTTTTCCCTAACCCACAGAACAGGGGAGATAAACTATTGCACACCTTGGATGTACACAGACAATTACGCTACTATCTGGATAGAACTAAAACCAGCAGAAAAACTGACCAACTTTTTGTAGCATATGCAACTGGAGTGCAAGGAAAAGCAATATCCAAACAGACAATTTCAAAATGGATAGGAAATTGCATTCGATTCTGCTACTCTTTTCATGGAAAGACAACTCCTAAAAATATCAGGCCTCACTCCACAAGAGCCACGGCCACCACTACAGCTTTCCTACGAGGGGTGGCTACCAAGGACATTTTAGAAGCTGCTACTTGGAGCTCCGTGCATACATTTGCCAAGCATTACAATCTACCTTTATACTCCAGATCCTGAGCAGGGTTTGCAACTGCAGTTTTACAGGGGATCTTAACTACACCATCATTATCTTAGTACCTCCTCCCCCAGTTTGGCTATGGTATTCTACCCATATGTTATGACTGCAGATGCATCCTTGAAGGACATAGTACAGTTTTGTACCTACCATAAATGTAGATGTCCAATAGGTATGCATCTGCAGTCAGGATTACCCACCCTCCTTCCCCTCTGTGGTATTCCTAGGGTGCTCACCCCTCTTTCAGCTAGCTGGGGGAATCTATTATGGTGTATTTGTTTGTATGTATATATGTATATATATTTTGTTTGCTACTGTTTGGAATTTTCAACATTTATCCAAATTTAGCCTTCCTAGAGGGCACCTGGCATCTGGGGCAAGAAACACTGAGGGAAATGGCGTCAGCTGATGCCTTTATACCCCAGAAGCTCTGACGTTGGGGAAAGTGCGACATCAGCCGAGGCCAGACCCAGACTTTGGAATCCGGCCGACCGCAGGGCTGCCTGAGGCAGGACAACCCATATGTTATGACTGCAGATGCATACCTAAAGGACATCTACATTTATGGTAGGTACAAAACTGTACTTTCTCCCTCATATACCACCTGAAACTTATAGCAGTGAGCATAGCAAGGATGTCCAGTGGCAGCATTACCATGGCACTCCTCAGACAAGCTGTAGTGCACAGCAGTGCAGGTAAAGCAGCGGCATGCGACTGTGAGCTGTGACAAATTCTACATAACATTGTAAAATCACAAAAATAAAACTTGGTGCGTGTAGTATGTTGACAGTTGGTCATACTGTGAAGTAAATGGTGAAATCACAATGTGTCTGTAACACTCCTCCACAAACATTACACTAATGCATAATTGATATGGTCACAGCTATCATCATCTGCACAGTGTTCCTTGAACAGAGACAAAAGTGCTGAGTACACCAGCAAGGGAGTCTGGGCCAAGAACAGTAGGGGAATGTTGTAAAACAGGGTATGTTTGATGACACGGTAACCTTTTATGCAGATGCAGGCTTAATGAAAAATTTGAAGATATTCTGCTTTGTTTATGTAATTGGGAGCTACCTCTTCATGTGAAAGGATTGTAAATATTAAGCTGATTTAAGTTTTTTTAATTCCATGGGTAAATATTATGTGGTTATATTTTTTCTGTTCTTTTTCTTGCTTTCTCCATATGTGCCTATTTTTTTAACTTTCTTAATGAACATCTTTCATTATTTGGGTTTTTAACCTCTGCAAGTGCCTTGCTTAGTTGCTGTCACCACTGACTGGGGGGTGCACATATGACATGAGGAGTGCAGGTCACATCTGAAATGTGTCACAGTGGCTATTACTAGCTATTGGAGTGCTTTACATGAGCTTGAACACAACCTGCCTGGCTATCCCTAAAAATACTACGTGACTCTGTCCAGCTTTGAATAATAACAGTGGCACTATCAGCAAGACATTATATATATCTTTTTTTTTTTTGTTGTTGTTTTTGTTTGATTTTGCTCCTCACATAGGCGTGAGGACAGAGAGGATCTAGTACTCCTCCTTAAGAGAGAAATAGAAGCACCAGATTAGAGAAGGGACTTTTGTTTTTTTTTCTTCCTCGACTTAGTGTTGAGGTTCACCAGGTCAGATGAGCTGGCTACAGCTCTGCAGGGAGTTCAAGATAATCCCTCCCATAACATAGATATCTGAACTGACCTAGCAGAAAAGCTGAGCCAAGAACTGGTAAGCAATGCCAGTGATGACATGCAAAAAAGCAGCCCAACTGACTTTTTCAATGGGTGGCAGAAGTTGAGCAGAAGCACCTTAAGTATCTTTATTTTTGTTTTCAGTAATGAAATTTATACTTGTAAGATAGGTATCCTTCTATTATGATGCTGATATATTCCAAACTTTATACTATGACACTTATTTAACTATATCACTACTGTCTAATGCAATAACTATCAGTACTGACAATACAGAAAATAGATTTAAAGTTGGGTTTCTTTGGGCCTGTGCTTGACAAATGCAGAATATAAAAAGAATGGTGACATTTTAAATGGAAGACAGCAAAACTCACAATTACCGAACAATGTCATCATCGAAAATAAATGCATCTAATGGCCATAGTTGGCCAACAGCCACGGAGTAATGTAATGCTTAAGGTAAGTGAAGGGAAACTTTTAAATTTACCTTATTCCCCACTGTAGTGCTATCTTGGATTTGGTGTATATAGAACCTTAGTTAGTTGTATTTGTGATGTTGGCCGATGGCCATTGGATGACTTCTTTTCGATTATGTTGTTGTTCGGTAATTGTTGGTTTTGCTGTCTTCCATTTAATATTTCACCGTTGAGGTTTTTTATTTTTTGGCAGCCAAACATAGACCTGATTCTTTTATACTTTTTTTTTCTTTGCTAAACCTTGTCATTGAGTCCTCACCCATTTCCTGTAATATACTGTACCCCTCTGCATGTAATTACACACAGCAGGGTGCACTTTAATATTTATTGCTCCATTTTATGCCCACTTGTCGATCAAGTGATGATCCAAGGTAGACAATGGATGGGAGGGGAATCACACTTGTTCTTAAAAAGTGGTATAGCCGTAGCTGTCTAGCCATTTTTAACAATAGTATTTTTTTTGGACAGGTGGGCTATGTACAGGTGTAAGATGTGTCAGGTTTTATAATTCAGGAGGCAGCCCAAGTTCCTTAACAGGAATGTACCTGTCACAGGTCAGTATACTGTTATTCTTTAAAGTCACTGGCAATGTCTGTACTGTGCAAACAATGGTTTATCTCATTCCATTTTGTTTTTCAGCATAAGAAGACAATGAATTCAACCATTATACCTACCACAACAGGTTCAAGCATTTGGTCCCATGACCTTGTAACTGTCTCCTTTCATTTATTCCCTTTCTATTTATTCCTCATTATTTACTCACTTGCATTATATTAATGCTTGATTTCTTCATATTTTGTCTACCTTTACTAGTCCAGAATAACCTGGAGCACCTTGGTTGCAACATTTTGCTACTGGGAGGCACATATAACCACCATTTGTGTGCCCTGGCACAGACTCTCTGGGGAGACGTTATGGCTCCTCCCCTGCAGACAGCTCAGGTCATCCTTACCATCAGGGCATCCCCAGCTGCAGGCAGTTGTGGAGGTAGGGGATAAGAGGACATTGGAGTGGTAGTGGGGTCCATGTCAGCACTTTCTTCACCAAGTGGAAGTTGACTGAACAGGCAGGATGCAGATATTTAGCCATCAAGACTTACCCCTCAACATCATGGACCAACCACTCTAACACCTCTGAATAGGCCTCCCAGTAAAGGTTTCCAAGCTAGTTTGATAGATACCTGCCCCTTGTTCCATCCTGTCCCCCATCCTCAATTTACCCAAACTACTGTGTCATACATAACCATTATGAATTGCCTCACATCATCACCCATCACCAGGTGTCCATCCTCTGTATGCCTTCCCCTGCCGTTGTGACCCCTGCCTATTGTGCAATCATCCAATCCACCTGCTTTTTCTGTTTTCTAGCCTTTTTCATACCTCTTATCTCTTCCTTAATTGGCATCTCTACCCTTGCTTCCCTATATCTTTCAACTTCTTTCCTTATATATTTCAGAAAAAGGGGGGGTGTATCTCAGAAAAAAATAATACATTTTCTTCTCCCACCTCTTCCAGCATTAATCCTATTTTGTGATTTTACGACCTTGGCCTTGTCCTCTCTTTCCACTTTTTTGAATTTTACTCTCCATCCCCTTTCTAGCCATTTAAAAGAATTAAACTGGTACCTATTACTGTGCACAGTAAGGCTGCTGGTCTAATGGGTTGGTCCTCTTGCTAGTGTCGCTATGCCACAGTACTCACTGCTTCTCACTATAACGTCTCACAATATTAGTGCATGGCCACACATGCCAGTTTACATAGCAACGTATGAAGTTATTGCGGACTTTCACGTGCATGTTCCTCTTATGTATCTCTACAAGATTGCAAAAGCATGCATCTATAGCAATAATTAACTATCTCAAAAAATACATTGAATAATGTGTTCTCAAACAGTAAAATTAATGAGAGAACATCAGTCACTCCATCCTCTCCCCCCTATACTCTTATCAATGCAGTTAATGTTACTTCACAATGCATATCAAACTCCTATTCATGGGGTTAATTTGGGTTTGTGATCCACTGTGGAATTTAATAGCTGTAAAAATTATACTGCTAAACTCAGAAAAAAAAATTCTAGGAATAATTAGCAGTTCAGTAGCCTGGATAGTTTTCTACAGACTCCAGCAGTGAGCACTGAGTAAGTGCCTTATGGTCTTCATTTGGTCCTGCCCATGCAATCTGACACCACAAACAATCATCAACACTCTAAAGCACAACTAATATTAATTCTGCATGAATTAAACATATATTACATGGAATTAACCACTTATTCAGTCATATTATTTTTGCATTATTTGCACTTGTTGAAAAGAAGTCATGTGCACACCAGTAATATACTTTGTTTTGTTTTGTTTGCACAACCAAGATTCTAGCTGGCTCCCCCAGCTTCATCCCACTGACCCATTTGTTCCCCTGCAGTGACATCCCAGTCCATTCGTTCCCAAGTTGGGGTAAGATCACTGAGATCTATTTATTCCTTGAGGTGAAAGAGAGGTGGTAGCAAGCAGACCCTCTGCCAATCAGGTTGGCTTCCTTCCATCTCCTTCCAACTCCCTCTTGCAGTGTCTAGGGAATTCCACATATGCCATTACTCTATGGAGACTCAGAGGCAACCTTGCCCCACTCTGGACCTCCCTGTGGTTTAAGAGTAGTAAATGCCTCTCAAAATAAATGCCTTTAAGACATGTTGCTGAGGAATCGAAATCCCAAAATATCAAACACCATAAGCTCGAACTTGGAATTTCGAAATGTGATATAATCGAAAGCTCAGAACAGCAAATTTTTTCCCAGGGAAAACATTTGCTGTTCCAAGAAACACACACACAACACAAGCACACCAAAAAAAGTAATCCACACATATGCACTTAAAATCCTACTTCTAACCCTACACTAAACCACACATACACTACTATCTATCCACTTATCTTAACTCAAACCTAACCCCAAGGTCCGTAACTATCGCACACTCACCTTACCCACTCCCTAACCGTAAGGTCCCTAACTATCGCACACTCATTTTACCCACTCCCTAACCCTAAGGTCCCTAACTATTGCACACTCACCTTACCCACTCCCTAACCCTAAGGTCCCTAACTATCGCACATTCACCTTACCCACTCCATAACCCTAAGGCCCCTAACTATCACACACTTACCTTACCCACTCCCTAACCCTAAGGTCCCTAACTATCCCATTCCCACACTCACCTTAACCCGGTCCATTCACACACTTACCTTAGCCCGGTCTGTAACCTTCTCACCACAGTGGACAAAATAGTGAAGCGGCAGAAACAGCCCACCAAATTCTTTCCCTAGGAAAGAAGTCAATGTTCTACAGCTTCGCTATTTTCAGCGTTCACTGTTTTGGGTTCGATATTATAACATTCAATGTTTTACTACTTCGCTGTTATGATATAAACCCACTGAGGATATTAAGTGTAACTAGCAGTAAAGCACAACTGGATGAGCCTATGAATGCTACCTGCAATCCCTCAACCCTCCAGTTGGTGTCAGTGGTGCAGTGGGTAAACTGCCTCTTTCCATCCCAGATGGACAAGCTGACATTGACCACTCACTACCATTTTCCCTGCATCATTTCTTCCATTACCCATCTAAGATCATCTGGGTCATAGTCAGGACTTTATCTCTGTAAACCACAGGAGCAGCATCATCAGTAATGTACATGATTCATAATGGCAACAGTGTCTTTGCTTATATTTAAGTTAGGATTGTATGTTTGACCCTTTTTCATAGGTTCAAAGGTTCATAGGTAGGTACTAGGCTATCTGCCTGAAGGCATTTATAAGCCTAGCCAGAATGTGCTGGCTTTCGCTGCCCCCTTAGATTAGTTCCCTGTGCCACTGTCCAGCAGAGCCATTGAAGTAATCCCTGGGGTAAACTTTCTGTTTCCTATCCACTCATCAGGGTTTCTCTTGAAGAGGGTTAGTGAGGAACTCTGCCTAATGTTGATTGGAATCTTGTTCCAGAGCATGGGAGGTCTCTGGAACAGGAATCTATCCCTCCAGCACATCCTATTTATTGTTGTGGTGAGGTTTGGATCCCTGGAGCATGTGGTTCGAGGGGATATGGTTTTCTATAGGTGGAGCATGTCCATCAATTCTGGGTTGGACATGGCCTTGTATGTCAGGCAGAGATCACCTCTGAGTAGGCGGTATGCAACCGAGTACAGCTGGAGTTTCTTCAGTCGAGCTGCATAGGGCATCTGCTTGAGGCCAGTGATCCTCTTGGTGAGGTACTTCTGTGGTCTTTCCAGTTGTTGCAGGTGTCTTGTAACGTACATCCCATATGGGGCACTGTACTCTATGATGGGTCTGATGAGTGATGCATAGAGGGGCCCAATGACCTCTTTTGATCTGGTTGCAAACCCTTTTGTGATTAGGTGGGCCACATAGAAGGATTTTCTAACCACTTTGGCAATGTGATTTTCAAAGGAGAGCTTACTGTCTACTTGGGTCCCTAGATCCCTTATTACATCTTCCATATTTAGGGGGCTAGCACCTATGTGGTAGTTTGTGGGTACCTTGTTTTTTCCAAAGGGGATGACTATGCACTTTTTGGCATTTAGCTTGAGGCCATGGTTTTGACACCAGGTATCTGTCTCAGTGAGACCCTTTTGGAGGATGTCTGTGTCAGCCAGAGAGTCAGTTATAGCCCCTAGTTTGCAATCGTCTGTGAACTGGGTCAGTCATAGTTCTCCTGTGCTTACCTGTACCTCTGAGAAGTATATGCCGAACAGGAAGGGTTCTAGGACTGAGCCCTGGGGAACACCACTTGTAAATGGTATAGAGTCATACTTAGCTCCCGCAACTCTTACCATGTGGGTTCTGTCTGTGAGCCAGTTGGCAACCCATTGCGTGACGTAGGGGTTTATGTTCAGGCTGGTGAGCTTATCTATAATACCCGAGTGGGGAATGGTGTCGAAGGCCTTTGCAAGGTCTAGATAAGCTGTGTGGATTACCTTTCCCTCATCTATAGCCTTGGTAACTGTCTTAAAGAAGTCCACCAGGTTTAGGAGGCATGATCTGCCCTTAAGAAAGCCGAACTGGGTAGGGTCCAGTGTTTGGAGGTTTCCAATGTCTTTGGTAATGAGATCCATGATGATGTGCTCCATAGCTTTGCAGACCAAGCTAGTCAGGCTTATAGGGTGATAGTTCCCGGGGTCCATTGTAGCTCCACCTTTGTGGAGTGGAATAACCGTTGCTGTGCACCACTCTGTGGGCATGTAGCCTGTGGAGAGGCTGAGTGTGTTTAGGTGAAGGGTTAGTTCCTCTTTGAGTTCATGTAGGATGCAGCCTGGGACAATGTCCGGTCCCATTGATGCTGTGCTTTTGGCTTTAGAGAGGGCTGTTTTAGCCTGAGTGTCTGTGATTTCAGGAGCACTACATTCTTCTGGTATAGTTATGGGCCCTTTTGGGGGTGAGAGGGGGGTGAAGTTTGCACTGAATCTGTCCGCCAGGATGTTGGCTATATCGGTCGGTTCAGTGTATTTTGTGCCATTCTGCACTACCTCTGAGCAGATCTGAGAATTGCCACTTAGATTCTTGACATAGCTAAAGAACGCCTTGTGGTTATCTTTGGAGTCCATGCCAATTTTTCTTTCAAAGCTAGCCTTGGATGATTTTATGAGGGAACATAGTTTCTTGCTGATACTGATCAGGGATGTCTTCCCTTCTTAGGATTTTACTCTTTTCTGTACTAGTTTCCTCCTTCTATTGTATAGCTTGTTTATGGCAGGGGTCCACCAGACTGGTTTCCTTTCCTTGGAGGAGTGAGTCTTGGTTTTGTTTGGGATAGCACGATCCATGCATTCTTGTAGGTGCCTGTAGAGTGCATTAGTAAAGGATTTTGCAGCTTGGACAGCGTTATCTTTTAGCATGGGGGCTTTGAAATTTCCCAGCTCAGTCTTAAGTAATGTGAAGTTTGCTTTTGAAAAGTTTTTCACGGTTGTTTCTTTGACCGGGAGTGGTGGCGGAATGTGGATATCCAGAGTGATTAGTTTATGGTCAGATCATACCAGAGTGGGGTTGACCTCCGGTGTGGAACACCGGCCACCCATGTTGGTGATGACCAGGTCCAATATGTTGTCACCTCTGGTGGGGGTGTTGACCAGTTGATCCAGGGCATTTGAGTTTATAAATTCTAGGAAATGTTGGGCAAGGGAGTTTGTACTTGATTAGTTCTCCCAGTTAATGTTTGGGTAATTGAAATCACACAATATCAAGGTGTTTGGTAGGACCTTTATGATTCCCAGTGTTTCCAGGAATGCGGAGTGGGGGTCCTGGGACATGCTGGGTGATCTGTAGCAAGCTATAATTTGAATAGCAGTTTTGCCCATTGTTAGTTGCACGTGGATGATCTTTGAAGCATCGTGCTGTGCCACTAACCTGGAGGTGTGGGTATCCTTGATGAATATGGATACTCCCACACCTTTTGTATTTCGGTCCAGGTTTTGTGGCCGAAATGTATGGTATGAGTTGTAGCCTGGTAGTGCTGGGGTGCTCTCTGGAGCCTTAAACCAGGTTTCTGTTACTGCACATATATCGATTTTCTCCATACTGAGGAGTACCTCAAGTGCATGCATTTTGAGGTTTAGACTTCTGGTATTGAGTAGCATTACCCTCAGTTTTTTGTTAATTGTGCTATTTACAGCAGTGGGTTTGTCTTTTGAGCCTTGCCTAAAAAAGGCACTATGGGGGTGGCAAGAGCCTTGGCCAGTATTTGAAAGCCTAAGAGTGACAGGTGCAAGCCATCTCTAGCGAAGCAGCGTGGCTTGTCAAGCATGTCATCCCAGGCTGGCAGACACTGGATCCCCTTTGAATGACACCAGAAGCTTAGCCAATTGTTGAAATTGATCATTTTTTCTCTATGCCATGATATCATTCTTGGTGAAGGCAGGATGCTACTCAGGGTCAGGGTCATACCGGCCTGGGATACGTGATCAGAGAGCTCCTCCATGTCTCTTTTCATGTAGTCCAGGGGGGTACAGCTCAGGTCATTCACACCAACATGGACAATGAGAGAGTCATATTTGTACTTTTTCTGGAGTGACCTGAGTGCTTGTGTTATGTGGCGGATCCTGGCACCCGACAGGCAGCTAACAGTAACCTTCTCCTTGTTCAGCCTAGTGAGTGGGACATCAGTGTGCCTGACTATAGAGTCACCTATTGCTGGTATGTTGGGTATGTTATTTTGCCTTAAGGGCTGTGATTGTGTGGCACACTGGTTTTGTGAAGTATGTGTTTCATGGTTTGTGTTGAGGGAGTGGAGGTTGCTTGGATGTCTGCTTTGGAGGTTTCTGTTGCTTTTGCAGATTTTTATTTAGAGCCTCTGAGTATGTTTTCATGTATTTATGTGTGTTTTTTGCCGGTGCTGGTTTCATAGGTCTATGTGAGACTGGTGGTGTGATGCAAGTAATTCACTTCTCCTCTTGACTGCCTGGTCTAGTCTTGGGTTGAGAGAGCTTGTCCTCCAGTTTGGCTGTATAATCGCATCTCTCGCATGTATCGGTGTTTGATGGAAGGAGGAGAGGGATGTCTGTGTACATGAGGCAATTGTAACATTGCCTCAAAATGCCCAGATTCACCAGTTGGGACAGAGACTACACCTGAAACTGCCCTTTGGACATGCCTAGATAAGTACAGTGAACTGTTTTACTGATTGTCTGGTAAGGTCGAATAGAGACCCTTGTCCTTCTCTACAGTATGGGGGGGGGGGGGTCTAGTGCTAAGGTTTATTAGTACTTGCTATGAATTTTGAGCAAGTGCCGGTATGAGAAGTGAATGGTTTGAGTGCTTTAGTTGAAAGTTTGTCTAGTTCCAAGGGAAAATTTGAAGAGCAGACTTTATGGAGCCGTGAATAGTTATACCCTAGCTAACTTATGCTGCCCGGCACGCAAAACCACACAAAATGCAGGTTTTAGAGCAGGGAAATGAAAGAGATAGAAATTAGCCCAAAATGGCCAATAAACGACTAATTTCTGGGCTGAAACCACTTCTCCAGGGACAGATAGGCTGTTCAAAGCTCCCTCTCTCACAGTGAACAGAGAAACTTCCTTCTATCCAGGTAAGGTATACTGTATGGGCAAACACAGAAACTTGTAACACAGCCCTGAATTCAGCACTAGCCTGAAAACTGGACTATACTAGCTTAGAAAGGCGGGAAAGCAAGTATATATTTTTTGTTTTTTTTGTTTTTTTTTTCAGAAAATAAAGCAGATACAATCAAGCAAACACTTTAAATGCACAGAAATGGCTATCACACTTGAGTGTGTAGCCTACAACAGTTAAACAGGTAATTTAAACATAAAAACGACTTTCTTAAAGTGCAGGCAGTAAAATAAGTACAATATGTAGCTGAAACAAGCTTTTTAAATCACAGAAACTCTAGAAAATCAGCGTTTTAGGTGGAATTAAGTAAAGGCAGCAAGAAAATGCAGAAAAATTATACTTAATGACTCCAAAGTCTCTCTTTTGTCTCTCTGTTGCTGTAGAACTCTGCAGGGCACCAGGCAGGAGCTTGCTGAACTGTATACTAGTGCAAAAACTTTGCAAATGTGGGTTTTATAGCAGGGAAAGGAAAGAGGTAGAAATTAGCCCAAAATGGCCAATAAACTACTAATTTCTGGGTTGAAAACACTCCTCCAGGGACAAATAGGCTGCTCAAAGCTCCCTCTCTCACAGTAAATAGAGAAACTTCCTTCTATCCAAGTAAGGTATGGGCAAACACATAAACTTGTAACACAGCCCTGAATTCAGCACTAACCTGAAAACTGGACTACACTAGCTTAGAAAGGTGGGAAAACAAGTAAAAGAAATGCTTTATCTACTTAAATACATTTTTTCATTTGAATGTACAATCCAATTTTTATTATTATTATTAAATAGATATGACTTGTAGTAGCTCAGCTAGACTATCATTGCATATGCATTTGCTGTCAATTGTTCATATTCTGAAGAGTCAGTAGACAGGAACTGTATCAGTTTGCTCTTATTTCTACTTTTTAAGCATCTGTTTGCGCTAGAATGTATCTTTTTTATGTATGAATGTAACTTTTCTCTCCAGGACACCAATGAATTCTCCCAGGTAGCTAGTCCCAGTCAACAAAGTTAAATAAACAGATGTAATACTGTGTTACACTGCTCCTTTGAATATACTGATGTAGATTTTTAATAAACTTTATACCCCCCTTCCCATCTCTGAAAATGGGAATGCACCAAGAGAGGACAATCTGATTAACAGAGTTCTAAATAAATAAGTAAATACATAAAGTAAATCTGCAGTGCCATGACGTGGATGGAAATGTGCTGTTTTCTGAATAATAGCAAATGTGATTCCTGCATAGCCAGTTACGCTGAGTCATCCATATGTAATGGACTTGCTAGGTGATTTGTAAACCAGAGGAGCCTGCCTTTAGTGACAACATGTGCATTTTGATAACTACCCCTTTAGTTCAACATCAGCAATGTTCTGTCTCTCTACACTACATAAGCAAAAATGTTTGCCTACAACATTAAATGTCTGCACCTCTGACACACAGGCTATCACAGATCCTTTGTCTAGTCTCCATTCTCTACAGTAAATTCCTGCTAGCCCATAGGATGAATGATGTGGCTTAAGTTGCCTTTAAGGCAAGGTGCTGAGGGTTTGAAGTTTATCTAGCAGCAAGTCACCAGTGGCAAAGGTTTCATCTATTAGTCCTTGGTTTTATTACCTTGAATACCATGATTCACTAAGCAAACAGAAAATGTTTTGTAAATTATACCCAGAAGGAAACATTTATTTCTGCTGGGCTGGCTTGACTAATACAGGTATCTCCAAATGTTCTGTCTAGGCAGCTACATCTAGTGATTCTATATTCTGATTATAGGGTGGCCAGTTATTACTTTCCCTGAACTTAAATATTAACCATATTTGGATTTTCAGTGAAGAATTAGAATAGGATGCAGGCTACAAGTGCAACTTTGTATATGTGTAGCAGCTTATGCTAGGTTTGTACTCCTATGGCAGGGTCATCCAGTAAAAAAATCACTCCATTTGAACGACAACTTTCAGACTGATGCTGTGGTGAGAAATGTTTATGTCTCCCACTTATACCTGAGCTCATCATGTGGAATTCCCCACTTACTGTCTGGGATTCATAGAGAAGGGTTGTGTAGCTGCACAGAGCCTGAATAGCTCTGCAAAAATATGAGAGTCAGAGAAGACAATAGTCATAAACACAAATGTGGACATGTGGCATTTTGGAGTGACAGCTCCGCTCAGATGCAAACAACTGACAAGTGCAGTGACATGCAATCCCAGTAATTAGAGTAGAGCAAGAGGAATATGTGTGTCACATAAGTAAGTGCAGCAGCTACACATCTCATTTTGTGGTCTTCATGATAAAAAGCTATATGCACGTATGGTCACTAGCAAATGCCCACTGTAAATGACATAGTCCAGCAGCATGTAGCAGTATATACAGAAGTGCTGGCTTAAGTATATTTAATAACAGTTAGTGACTCATTCATACACTGTGAATTCTGAATCATAAGTAATGCAGCCTGTCTTTGCACAGTTGCTAACGTACATATCCATGCAGCACAAACCTACTTATTTTATATCCCTGATGCATGCCTTGGGAACAAGCTTCATGCTTTGCCCAACTTGCATGACAGCATAATTAGGAGATTCAGAGACAGTTTTTGTATGTCCATGTGCTACACATCCAGATGCAAAATTGTGCACTTTGACAATGCAGTGCCATTTTTAATGTTATCCAGTGCATGGGTTCATAGTAATTCTTTGAGATTTAATTTTCACACACACACGCCTGGGGAAGACTGACATAGATTTACTGGCTATGCCACCTTCTGTCCAGTCTATAAGGTAGTTTCACTGCCACTAGTCAGTTGCTATAAGGCTCTTAAAATGGTATCCAATTATACTGCGCGACGTTAGTACTAATACTTTATATTATATATACATATATTATACTCTATATTAGTGCTAATACCAATGGTAAAGTTGGGCAAACAGCCAGGTTTTCAGGAGTGGCCACAGTTATCACCAAATAATTATATACAAATACTCTCAAAACTAATATTTTTCTAAAAGGACCAACCACAATGAGAATTTTAAATATATTTAATAATACATAATAAAATAACAAGAAAATACTAAATATCTATTTACACTAAACACCAGAGTTTCAGCACAGGAAATACTGAAAATAACACCACTGTAAAGAGTCACACAGTTACAGAAAACAATACTTAACTATTCTCATTATATTTTCCTGACTGATCTAGAGAATTACTGTTCCTATTTAGTGAACAGAGTAAGGCAAGGTGATGTGGGTGAGTGGTCCTTGTTGTCAGATTCAAGACAGAATGCATAACACTGACAGAAATCTCCTGCTGATATCTAAATATTATTGGTGGCTTACAGAATAACATCACACACTTCTGGTCATCTGACTCTTTTCCTGCACTATCCCCCATCACTAGAAGCTGCCATGGTTTAGCAGTTCTGTGCTACAATAGACACTAGACCTTTACCTAAGTTTTATTAAAGCATCTGGAAGCCATAAAACAATAAAACCATTCCACTCTTCCTACAGGAGCTACAAGCTATTCTCTAGCATAGACATTGCATCTCTGGCTTCATTAAAAACTGTGAGATAACAACCTTATGGCTTAGGTCCAGAAGTTTTTTTTTTTTTTTACTATTTTTGAAGTTTGAGATTAACCTCTTCTTTTCCAGTATCCTCTGTCAAAACATATACATTTAAACAGTTACAATAATGCATGTACATTTCTTTTCTTTCCAGCAGGGCACACTGGTTGATACATTTTAACATAAAGAACTTTACAAATACATTTTTAAACACAAGCATCTGTACAAATCAGTTTGATGCACAAATGACATAATCCTTTACAAAACTCCAGCTAGCTGTGCTGGCATATGTTACACATTTGCTGCCCTACTTCTCCTGGCATGGCTGGTAGTACCTCCTACCATCACACCTGTGATCAAACAGCAGATGGGGTCAGTCACTTTCATCCACAGCCTGCCTCAGTGCCAACTCTTTATGGTCACTTTATTGACTATATGCACCTCAGATGTCTAACTGCAAACCACATGGATACTCTTAGGTGAAATGAAACTATAGACAAAGAACTACATAGGTCATCACCATTGTGCATTGTCCTCCCAAACCTCTCCATGTTAGTTCACTGTCTTCTCCCTCATTTTGGCCCTGCATCCTCTAAATGTATTATTTATTTCTTGTTTTTTTTTCACACAATCTAACTTTTTATCTTCCCCCATCCTTTTAACACATATTAACTAGAGGAATTATGTGAATTAATATGGGAGGTCTGGGTTCAGAATGTTATAAGGTGCATCTTACAGCTTTTTTGCAACCTTGTGATTCAACAATAGCCTGACAAAAAATGCGAGTAAAGAAATGCAGTCATTTTTTTTCACAGAAAATGAAGTTGTTTCAAATGATTAATACTCAAAACTAAAAAATAGTTCCCCAGTAAATTGAGAGGACAAATGCTTGCAAGGCTATATAAATCATAATAGGAAATACTGCCTGCCTTTCTAGCACTACTAAAAAAGATCACCACCTCTTGTGTACCCCTCTGCTGTTAGATTGCGATGAAAGCAAAAGCACAAATAGCCAGAAGCATATATTATACAGACAAGGATTTCACAGAAGAAATGTGAGCACATTGATAAAACCCACATATGAAGATATAGTTATGCAGGCACTACACAAAAGGAATCACTGCCAAAAATACAAACAGACAACCAATTGCTGTTAGATAGCAACACTACTTGCTGCACCACAATGCCAATGATCACTTGCCATCACACATATACTGACCAGACCATCACAGGCAACCATTTAGTGTGAGAAATTCTAATGTCTGGCTGTGATGGAAAATGAAAATAATGTTCAACTTGCTACTTTTGCATAAACTTCAACCCCCTCTCCATATACACATAGTCATTTTCATCACAGATAATTCCATAACTATCAATAACAAACACTTCATTGACTGTGTAAATCTCAGATGTCTGTTTGTGTTAAAAGAATAGTTGTAGTGAAGTATTACAGCTGGCTTCACACAAATGCACATTATATTTTGCATACCACACTATTGGCTGTTTATCTTGAGCAAAAGACAAAAATGCCAATCATTTTTATGCACAGACAGCACCTCTGACCAGCAAGCAAAGCCAAATGTATTGATCATGTGCACCTAAGATATTATAGTGTAATGAAATAAAAATAATAATTGGCCATCACAATTTGTTTTATCCCACCCTACAGACACACACACACACACACACACACACACACACACACACACACACACACACACACACACACACACACACACACACACACTCACAAACAGTAGATGTTTCCACCAATTAAGCAAAGCAATTGAGCTGGCTGACTAAACTTCAGGAGTTTGATTGGAATCAAATGAATGTATACATTCATACATAATTTCTAAAAAATCAGCTTGTTGCTGTCATAACCATACTGTGCAACCTACAGCAACTGCTCCCAGCACGTACCCACACACATGCACTGCCACAGAAGTTATAGCCACTTATATAACTTTGACTGTACATATCAGATTGTTCATTGTAAATGAATGATAAAAACATAAACAACTGCTACACAGAAATGTATCTTTTCATCTCAATGACAGAATACAGCATACAACCAACTACACCCCACACGTACCTCTGAACTTTATAGCTCAAGAATCATGGAACATGCTAAATAATAATTGAGGGTAAGGGATCAGGCTCAGAGACAGTGATTACTCTCACATATTTAGAAAGTTGTCAGAATAACAAAGTTTGTCTTAGCATGCTTTTTGGCAGGCTATTAACTATTAAACTCAATATGTGTCATTATTTAGTGACTGCAATCCTCTTTGATTTACTAGAATGTTTACAAAGAACAGATCTGGTACCCCATTTACTTCAATGGCAATGGATGATATCCTTAGAAAAAATAATCTTAAAATTAGAATGTACTAATTTTGAGATAGATTTTTCTATGGGTATCATTTAGTGCCATGCAAGATGCTAATGGTGTAATAATGTTCTTTCAGAAAGAAAGTATTACGTACCTTGCTATCCCCAGTAGAGCCTCCTTAACAAAATGCCAATTTCCTTATTGCAACAGCAGAAATAAATAACATTTTATAAATTAATTTTATTGTCTCAACCCAAGTCTACCACCTCCAAATCCGAATGGTCACTTTTCTTTTGAATTCAAGTTGCTTCTTGTGCTTGCCAAGGTGACGTATCAGGTTGCTGCTTCTCTCAGCCTAGCTGACAGGAAATAAGCATGTTATAAATGCACACTTAATTAAACTTCAAAGGGATAACTGCTTTATTCTTAAATGTGGTACAGTATGCAAGCTTGTCATTTTGGCTGCTTTCAGTAACCAGTCTGGCAGTATTCAATAGCTCTTTTGCCAAGGTACAGAGTGCTTGAACAGTGTGAGCTGCAATTAAATTCTGTGGCTGAGTATGCTGTACAGTTATTTTTTTTCACAATCATAATTTTTAATTGTAAAAACAAAGAAAAAAATGCTTAAATAAGACTAGCAGCCAGTATCACTGGCCACACCTTGCTATATGTTTCTTACTGTACATGTACAAATAACAGCTGAGACGTTTGGCTGAAGGAGCTGCTCCACCCAGGACAATCACACTGAATAATGTGAAGGGGTTTCTGTTACCCTGAGAGGGGAAATGGATACAGTGGCAATCTCCTGAGGTGTGGATGTCAGTGCAATGGTGGCCCAAACCCAACACACCAGGTTAGTATGACATTAAGCAGATGTGTTTATAGCAGTAATGCATGACAGTATTAGCTGACCACAATGTCCCACTGCTTATTGGTTGTCATAGGAATAGTAGGAGTGCATTAACAGTATGATAGCATGATTGCCAATGTCCAGTTGAGCAATGCTCAGAATGTTGCAACTGAAAGTTGCCAGCTTGATTTAACTGACATTTGATTTACAGAAGGAGACAGTGACTGCTTTTTTCTCACTTTCACCTTTCTCCTTCACTTAGTCGAAAATGATACCAGGCATTGCACTTCACTGAAAGCTGACTTGACTGAAAGCTCACTTGGTCAAAGTTCATTTGGTTGAAAATGGAATATAGCCCCTGCCCCACTGCAGTGCAACCTTGGAGTGAGAATATTAAATAAGGGGGGGTGTGGGGGTCACAGCATAATTTTAATGTATTCACTATTATAAGAAGGTATATCCATTAGAAATGCATTGATATATATATCTTTAGTAAAAACTATTGGCATAATGTCGAGGGCTATGCCCCCCACCCCCCCCAATGTGGGGGGCTGTGCCCCCCACACCCCCCTTATTTAATATTCTCACTCCAGGGTTGCACTGCAGTGGGGCAGGGGCTATATTCCATTTTTGACCAAATGAACTTCAACCAAGTGAGCTTTCAGTCAAGTGAGCTTTCAGTGAAGTGGAATGCCTGAAATAATTTTCGACTGAGTGTAATTCGACCAAATGTATGGAATACACACATATATATATACACATATACATACACATACACACACATACACACACACACACACACACACACACACATGAACACACACTCACACATATATATATATATATATATATATATATATATATATATATATATATATATATATGTTTGTCTGTGTGTGTGTGTGTCTGCGCGTAATGACATTTGATCAATGTCACATTTCAAGTACAAAAGAAAGTGTCACAATTAATTTAAACATATTCCATTGAAAACAGAAATGACATGAATGACATTTAATAGAAAATTGTTTAAGGCAACAGAAAATCACTGCTGGTGTGGTTTTGGATCATGGGAATTACAATGCAAATTAGTGTTGATCAATATTTGTACCTTGCTATTGCTGACTGTATCTCTTTTTCGAGAAGTTTGTGTTTGTACACCAGCATGAATTCATCATGTAATGAGTTTCCCCTTTTCTCCATGGCTGTGCAACATAGAGTTAGAATATTTGAAATAAGTGTGTGTGGGGAGGGGAGGTAGAGGGGGTCTTGCTCCACTGCAAAAAAAAAAAGACAATTTGCCAATTTGGAGAAGTATTTGCTGTATATGAAGTTGTAGATGTAATGTGATTCAACTAAGTATGTTTTACAGTAAATGTTCATTACATGATTTTTTTTTACATAGTTCATGAATAGATGAACAATGCCTTAGATAAAAAGTAACACTCAGATATATATACATATATATATATATATATATATATATATATATATATATGTATGCACATACACACACACACACACACACACACACACACACACACACACACACACACACACACACACACACACACACACACACCACATATCTTGGATCCAGGGGGCTTGCCCCAGTAAAACAATATTTTTTATGACCTTAGAAATGCAGCAGTTTTGAGTTTTAACCTCCTAAGATTTTACACAGTTTTGGTACTTGGAATCTCATGTTAATTAAATGAGATACTAATATTCATACTAAATTCAAAGTACCTTTGTGTTGTCTCACTTCCATTGCATGAATCCCTCTTGGCATGTGTACCCCATGGTCACAAAAGTACCGCACAGTAGTGCTGTACAGTGGTAACACATATAGAAGCTGGGGCAGGACCAATGGCTGATGGCACATATAGCCCCTGACATATAGGCAAGACTAGTGTTTAATCATCAGATGTGCAGGAATGTCATACAGACAAGAGTCTGCTGCTACACTGTCCAACATGGAGTTGACTGCTCTTGCATGGCATTAAGCTTCATGAGGATGTAGACTGCAGAGATGCTGTAGTAAGTACTCACATGAGATCTATAGTGGTGCATACTACTCCATATAGAGGACTTCAAATGCTGTTATCAATGCATATGCTGGCAGTGTTGTCTACCATTGGAGTAGGTTATGCACCTGGGGTGATCATGTAGGGTGGAGACCCATCACATAGTCTGTAAGTGTAGGATGCTCTTTCATCCTTTGCCATGGGTGGTGATAATACCCAACATGCACTGGCAGGCTACCTTAACCAGCAGACTCCATTCTAGTCAAAGTCCTGTAGTAGCATACTCTCTATGTAATGTGATGGCCTGAGGCCTATCACTCAATGAAACTGGAGTGACAAGAGGTCATGGTCACATAAGGGCATGCCATCATTGTCACAAGTGAATGGAATCCCTGTCACAGAATACATTTAAACACCACAAGACCCCCTCCATCTCCACCTTCTGTGCATGATCTCCAAACCCAGGATGTGTTTGCAACCATGTGTCCTTGCACCCTTCGATATGTGTTCACATGATGATGACTGTGGCCTCTTACACCCTCTATTCTTTGTATTATATGTGATAATGTCTGATGCACAGTATGACCTCACCATGTACATCTCATCATAGCCTGTCATTAACACTGCCTGCATTGTGTTTTTTTTCTGTGTGAGACAGCACTCCCACTGTGTGTTCATCATGACTCAACGGTCTGGACAAGATGTTGGTGATTCACCTGTACTGTCATATATTTTGCATGTCACCAGCTAAGACAGTGTCATCTGGTTCTTGCTGCCACATATGCTGCCTCACTGTCCTCTGCAGTACATCTACAGATGTTGTTACTGTGGCTTCCATGCCTTTGATATGCAGGCCGGGTCATAATGCAACCTTACCATGGGCCTGTCCAGTCATTTCCTCAGTATCTTATTATGTAATGTGGCTGAGGCTATGACCAATTTGCAGGCAGTGGCAGGAGAATACTGCATTGCACAGTAGATGTATGAGATAACAAAAGTGTACTTTCAGCAGGACACATACCTATTCATTGATGTTGCATATTTCTATGTCCCATGTTGTACTGGAGTTCAGCAACAGCAGTTATAAGCTAGAGCTCAAAGGGTTAGCTCTTATCACAGATAGCGCACTGCAGGCCTTTGCTTGTTTGTTGGCCCAGAGCGTGCAGGAAAGGAGCCCTGCCTATGACCCATGAGATCGGAGTTTGATTAGTGGCCCTGACACTGGAGAAGCTAAGGAGGGAAGTGACAAGAAGGAATGAATGGGTTTTGCCCACTTATTTCTCTCTCTGGGCAATGGCTGGGGATGACATGGAGGGAGGAATTAAGTATGAAAAGTTGTGTTACCTAATGTGTATTATATTTTTGTGGGGAGTGCACAGTCTGCTTTATTCATGTAGCTACAGATTCTTCTCTCTTCTCCAGTTATCAACTTACCTATGTTTTGTATTCCATATGAGATACTGATTACTTTTTCTAGGGGCTCTTACATGTGTTTTTCATAAGCTCTGCCTTGGCTGTGTAAATAATGTAATACATGTTTTGTATTTTAATGTTAGTTTTCAGCAACCTTTGTCACTATTGTTGGTTCACTTGATGATCATATATTCTGTTTTTGTTTTGTTCACTGATTGTCTTTGGTTGAACTTCATTTTTCTCAGGTACCCATCATGCAATTTGCTGCTAGAAAATGGCACTTTATTAGCTACATTGCTAGTTTCACCTATGTTGCCAGCCTTTTAGCACTAGGTCACACATAATGAAGTTATATTCAATACTAATGATTCCATTTATGAGAGCTGTAATAAACAAATTTATCTGGATGCTTCACTCCCACCTAAAAACGTGGTCTATACCTTCATATACCTCCACCACAATCTTTAACTAATCACATCAAAACGTCTTATGTGTTGACTGTAAGAGTATCAATTCCAAAACCTCCTGGAAATAAGAATAAGTCTCAACAAAAATTAGGGCATTCATCCGCATAATACATTCCTCCAGTAATGTGTTCTCCTGAGCAAAATCATTCCAAATATGTCACATTGAACCATACCAAAATTTAAATGTTTTAGTGATAAGTGACTCTGTTGTCGGGCACACTGATATGTCATTATCAAGGCTGAAAAAGAAGACGGTTACAGTGAGCTGTCTTTCAGGCACCAGGATCTCTGACATGGCAAGACCCTAAGACCCTAACTCTTGATAAATATGACTATGAAATAGTAGTGGTACATGCGAAAGGGAATCATTTCCGATGTAAAACCTTCAGAGATATGCAGACAGACATGTCAGAACTTTCCATATGTGTCACAAATGCAGATAAGATGATGGTCCTGAGTGGACAAATGATGCCTAGATAAGAAAGAAAAGACAATTGTCTTCAATAATTGGTTAAATAGCTGGTTCATTCCAGTTGGAATCCAGTACATGTCAGCATGCCTTGAAATGCTTGATAGTACAGCTTGCATCTCTTTTTCCAAGGGTTATGAGTACTGATCAAACTGTTTTTGCTGCCCTCATTGCATTTTTAGGCAGAGTCCAGTTGTTGGACCTTCCAACATAGTTAGCATATCAATCCTGAAATAGGATCACATTAAAGTGGATGTCCTAAGTGCACTTTAAGCAATAAATTGCCTGATCTTGAGGTACCCCTGCATTTGGAAATATCATTCAAACTCTGTTATGGTGGAGTATCCATACATTTTAATTGACATATTAGCTTCAACCAGGTTCCCAGAGACCCACAGACTGAGTATTGAACTTCAGATCACTCTAGATAGAAATAATTATCAACTAATAGCTTGTTACCGAACAATCTATTTATCCTATAATGAAAACGCAAGGTGCATCAGTGTTCCAAATTATCTCCCCATTAGCAAAAAACACTAATATTTTAGGTAACTTTAACTACCCTTCAATAAACTGTGACACCTAATCTGCCAATGCAGGATATGCCCAACAATTCTTTAACTTAATAAACAGAATTTCTCTTGAGCAATTGGAAAACAAACCTACTTGAGGGCACAGCATTCTTGACCTGGTTCAAACTAATATGGCTGCCTCTTGTACTACTCCTTTAGTGTCTTATTCCTTAGTGAAGCCTGACCACAGAATTGAGCTACCTCTTTTAAACTTCCAAGAGCCATTACAATAAATACCATTGAATTTAGGGACTACAAGCATGCCAGCCTAAACCTACATTATGAGAAAATATCAAAATTCACTCATGATTGCACCTCCTCTGAACCTTATACATGGTAAGCTTCACTAAGGAATTCCACACCCATTTTGAAAAAGGCATAGAACTAGCAGTCCTTATCAAATCCATGTATCATAGGAAATTCAAAAACAAACCACCCTAAATAAATTATACAACAAAATAAATGAACAATTTAAATTGTTTAGTAGAACTCAAACCCTCTTCTCAAGGACAATATCAACTGTATTAGAAAATTACTGAAGAATAATATCAGGTCCACTAAAGGAACCCACAAACTTAGGCTGACCTATGGACCCTTGCATAATTATAAATCATTCTTTAGCAATGTGAGAAAACTAAGAAAATGTACACTGCATTGCTCTAAGCTTAATCATAATGACATTTCCTATTGTGAAGCAATAGATATTGCCAATATCTTTGCAAAACAATTAAGTGCTAATTTCACCCCAATGCTCTGAAATATCTGAATCCCCTATTATCTCTAAAGACCATTTTCTCAAATAGCTAACCAAGACCAAAAATATTTCAGTCATGGGACCTAACAATATACCTGGCTCCTTAATTAATTGTGTTAAGCCCTTGCAGATATTTAAACTGTTTAACCTAAGTTTATTTACTGATTTTGTCCAGATAAGTGGCGTACTGCAGTGGGGATGCCCCTCAATAAGAGTGGCCTTACAACTGACACAGGTAATAATAGATAATAAGCTTTACAAACCTCATCTGCAAAGGCATGGAACATATTATAACTGAACTCATAAAGTATAGACTTGACTTCCAACAGTTTGGTTTTGTGAAGGGTCACTCCTATCTATTGAATCTGGTAAGCTTCTTTGAAAGTTACCAAGCCTTACAACCAACCTAGGTAATTATAGACCAATAAGTTTTACAAGCCTCATTTGCAATGCCATGGAACATATTATAACTAACCTCATAAAGTACGATAACAAGAATTTTGCTAGACTTTACTTCCAACAGTTTGGTTTGTGAGGGGTCAGTCCTGTCTACTCAATCTGATAAACTTCTTTGAAAGGTATACTGAGGCTGTACATGTGACCATGCAGTAGCTGCATGGTGTATCTTAATCTGGCAAGGCCTTCAACATCATTCTTCATGTCATTATCATACATAAGTTAATCGCAATAAAATTGACCCGTATGTAGTGAGATGGATAGTAAACGGAGTGAAAGACAGAACCTATACAAAGTAAGTTTTAGGTAACTCATCAGAAAGCATTTCAAACAAAATGAGCGACCTACTCCACTGGAAACAAAACTCCAAATAACAAAAATCCAAGAACATGTTCCAACAAACCTCAAATCCCAGTTAAAACACTTTATTATTATGAAAGAACCAAAGTTATTTTAGACATTTTCTTTTATAGTAATAAAGTGTTTTAATTGGGATTTGCAGCTTGTTGGAACATGTTCTTCAATTTTCATCAGAAAGTATGACACTTACTGTTTAGATCTCCAAGTGGTGAGCCAAGACCTCTGACTAACAAAGTTTGCAGATGGCTACAACTGGGGATTACTGTTAACTCATCCTCTGACACCCAAATCCTCCAAATACACTCTCCCTATAGTGTGTGTATACTAAAAATAAGCTCAAAATATATTATAAAAAGTATAGTATCCTCATTTTAGGTAGGCAATCCCAGCTCTTATTTTATTTATTTATTTATTTCACATTTGTTTACTGGGATGGTCTGACAGGGTCAAACAAGAACCCGTTTTCAGCTGAGGCCTGGGGAGAAAAGCTCCAAATACAGACTCCAGTATTACAAAACTTTATAAACAAACTCTAATGAACAAAACTTTACAAAACAGAGCATGAAGAAAATATTATAAACAGAGCATCACAGTAAGATACATAAATGACATAAAAAGACAAAAATATAAATGTACGGACATTGTAGGTACCAATACAGAAGGAAGTGTACAAACAGTTAATTACAAGGAAGTAAACAGCCTATACATATACAGACAGATACTCATAAACAGCAGCATGTAAAATGGTAAAAAATATATTTACATATAATGCATAATATTCAAATATATATTTTTTTCTTTGCAGGGTCAGATGCTATAAGGCAGATCAGGAAGAAAATACTTGGCATATTATATATACATACCACTACAGAACAAAACTGTAGCCAGTGACCTAAAAACTAGATTGATAACTTCCTCTCCTATGACCACTATTTGACAATGTTTGTCAGGAAATCATGTCCTATAGCACATTTAATTGCCTCAGGAATATCAGCAAGGTCTAAAGAAGTAATTCCTCCCTTAAAGTCAGCATTGAACAAACCAGTTCGGTATGTATCTCACTAAATATATTTAACTATTACAATGACCTCAAAGTTTTCTAAACAAAAATATCACAGGCCTAAATTCCCTGAGCAAACAACAGAGGCTGCAAGCTCTATCCCTTTATTTTGATTTTGATGGTACTTTAGATCTCTGTCTCACTTACCACACCATTAGAAACTTAGTTTTTCTGGACTTTCCTTATCTCCAAAAATGTAATATTCCACCAATACCAGAATCAGGGACCTAAACCTTCACCAACAGATAAATAAAACATGGTAAATATCACAGTTACAACCTACCATCTCCCAAAGCTCTGGAATAAACTCCCCTTGCATATTAATCAATGTGATTTACTATTGTCCTTTGAACATTACCTAAATGCCTGGATGGGTATCTACAAATGTACTCAGGGATTTAGTGATATGGCCTTCTTGAAGAAAGGAGGTGCAACATAAGGGAAGGTACTAGCAAGGTGGTAATGATCATAAGACTTAGTTGCCATAGAATATCTATGAGATCTATAATTGCTATTTCCTTCAAACACGCATTACAGATATGTAACATTAGTCCGTTTGAAAAACTTGGTTATGTATTGCAAAATTCTAAGACTGATTAAAAATAATAAAGAAAACAAGAGAAAATGGCCAAAATAATGCACAATAACTGAAAAAACAACAAAAGTTGACCGGACTCAGTGTAGATAAAAAATATATATAATATATATGGAGACTTCCACGAGAGATGAAAGTGCTTATTTAGTGTGGTTTGCTTTATTAAATTATATATACTTTTATCTATACTGAGTCCCTTCAATTTTTGTTGTTTTTTGATTACAAATACTAACTTTGTTTCTTTCTTTTTAAAATGCTAGTGGCAATATCTCTCTAATGCAAAATAAATGGTCATTTTGTTAGAATTGTCATTATTATCATTTCTATCTCTCTAAG
This sequence comes from Protopterus annectens, assembly GCF_019279795.1. Taxonomy (NCBI): domain Eukaryota; kingdom Metazoa; phylum Chordata; order Ceratodontiformes; family Protopteridae; genus Protopterus; species Protopterus annectens. Next base: position 43,697,221 of record NC_056751.1, on the reverse strand, counting down.
CAGGTTAAAGAAGGAGAATGCCTTCTGTAATATTTGCATCAATAATTGACATGTATTACTGGGAATTTGTCCAGGACATGAGAAGAGGAATTTAAGCATAAAAGAGATGGGTAATCCCTTCTAATCTCAAAACAATAGCAATGGTCGCATCACCCTGCATAAGTAGCCTTGATGGGCATACTGCACTTACCTTAAAGTGATGATGGTACCCAGCCCCTGAGGAGTCAGCTATGAGGTGGAGGGAGCTGAGGTCAGCAAATCTGCCTATTCTGGAGGAAGGACGAGATTTCTGATAGGGAAGACAATCCACAGTGGAGACCAGCTAATGAAGATATACACAGGCAGAGCACGCCTGCATTGATTGTCACTGTACACTGAGCAAAGAGGCAGGACAGAGACAGAGGGCAAAACAAACAAAACAAGTCTGAACCACTGATGATGATGGTAAACCTTGGCTAATCTCAAACCTTAGCTGGCAATGTGCTTATGCCCTGTCAGTGGGGGAAAACTGGGTAGGAAAGATGAGGAAGATGCTTACAGGTCTGGTGAGGGTGATCATTTTTTAATAGCTAGATAGGTAGATAGATAGATAGATAGATAGATAGATAGATAGATAGATAGATAGATAGATAGATAGATAGACTGATAAAAGCATTAAGATGAAATGAAAGGCTTTCCATCTCCAAACTCCAATGGAATCTTGTTACTAAGCTACATGTCTACTAAACAGGATACGTTCCATTGAGATAATCAGTGTCTTCATTCTTCCTGCTAAATAACACAACTGCAAGACATTTTCATTAATTTATTAGATCTTACCCTCTGTTCAAAACTAAACTAAGATACAACTTTAATATAGTCTTACCTTAGTAGACTTGAAGGCATCTCTTTCTTTCCTCATCCAATATCAGAATTGTGAAGAAGCATACTATAAGCAGGACACTGCAGTGTGATACTGGTCTGCCAAAAAAGTTCAATGTTCATTTTTTTCAGCTTCAGCAGAAAAGGGAAATAAGCTCAAGGGCCACCTCTCCCTCCCAGACTTAGAGCAATTAGGTAATGTGCATGTGTGTGTGTGTGTGTGTGTGTGTGTGTGTGTGTGTGTGTGTGTGTGTGTGTGTGTGTGTGTGTGTGTGTGTGATTTTTCATTGTATTGTGATCTCCGAGTTGTTAGACTTAGCATATTAGACTTTAAAATATCTTTTTTTATATGAAATGGCCCTAGGTAACAGCGCCATACCCATGCACACCATCATGCCTAGCTTAACGCAAATACAGGCCCTATGCCATAGTAACTTCCTTGTGGTAGTTAATAAAGTGTTTCCTCTAGAAAAGATAACAGACTTGTATATAAAGTATTTTAACATATTTTTGTCTAGGATTGGTTCTACAAATGTGGAAGCAAGTTGCTACCAAATTTCTTTTCAAGGATATGAAACAAAGCAATCCCTAATTTTATATAACCCCAGTTTGTTTCTCAGCATAGAGCATTTTGCATTCTTGTTTATCTGGGCTAATGAATGAAAACAGGTTGTATCTTCTTTAATACACAGCAGTCACTATGAGACAGACGAATATACAGTAATACAAGACAGACTTAGTTTTCTACACCATGTCATTGCAGAGTCACTTTTATCACTGATACTAACCTTGGATGCTGTAAAGGCCATCTATATGCTCCTATAGGCTTGTACTCTTTGAGTCTTGTCTCATTGTAACTTTCTTTCAATTCTGCAACCTACACTATAACTCAGTAACTTGAGTAAAAAAAAAAAACAGTACTTACGTTTCTAATGACATTAAAATCACTAATGGCACTAAAATGGAAGGACCATATCAGTTTTATTATTCACAGTAACATATGAGTCATTGGTCCTGTATTTCACATAGGTTCATAGGTAGGTACTAGGCTATCGGTCCTAGGGCCTATAAAAGCCTAGCCATAATGATTCTCTGACTATTGCTTCCCACGAATATTTACTTTCCTGGACTCCTGTCTAGCAGGGCTACTGATGTGATCCCCAAGGTGAATTTCCTATCTCTCATCCAATCGTCAAGGTTCCTCTTGAAGAGGGTCATTGAGGCGCTCTGCCTGACATGTATGGGTAGCTTATTCCAGTGTATGGGGAGTCTCTGGGTCAGGAACCTATCCCTCCAGCATGTTCTGTTCATCGTGATGACAAGATTAAGATCCTTAGACTGTGTGGCTCGGAGGGATTGGAATTCCTTTAAGTGTAGCATGTCCAACAACTCTGGGTTTGACATGGCCTTGTATGTCAGGCAGAGATCGCCTCTGAGTAGACGATATGCGACAGAGTAAAGCTAGAGTTTCTTTAGATGGTTAGCATAAGGCATCTGCTTTAGGCCTGTGATTCATTTTGAGAGGTATTTCTGCGGCCTTTCTAGTTGTTGCAGATGTCTTGTGAGGTACATACCAAATGGAGCATTGTATTCTATAATGAGTCTAATGAGGGATGAGTACAGAGGGACAATGACCTCCTTTTTTTCTGGATGAAAAGCCCTTAGTGATGAGATGTGGCACGTAGAAGGATTTTCTAACCATTGTGGCTATGTGGTTATCGAAGGTGAGATCACTGTCCACCTGTGTCCCTAGGTCTCTTATCACACTTTCAGTGTTTAGTGCACTGCCACCTATGTAGTAGTTCATAGGTACGTGGTTTTTCCCAAAGGGGACAACTATAAATTTTTTGGCATTTAGCTTGAGCCCATGGCTCTAGCACCAGGCATCTGTTTCGGTAAGGCCCTTTTGTAGTATATCCACATCATTTGGGGATTCAGTAATGGCTCCTGGCTTGCAGTCATCTGCGAACTTTGCAAGCCAAAGTCCATTAGTGTTGGCCTGTACTTCAGAGTAGATACCAAACAAGAGTGGTCCCAGAACAGAACCCTGCGGTACACCACTTGTCACTTGTTTCGAGCTAGATTTGGAGTCAGCTAATTTTACAGTGTACAACAAACAAAAGAAACGAGGAGAAACCAAGCTGAAGAACGCCAATAAAAATTGTTATATCACAAAACAGCACTTTATTGGGCCAAAAATAACAAAGATGTAAAGCGCTTTTCGTTTAACTCCTGTTAAACTTCTTCAGACTATTACAAAACACTGACATCACTTCCTTTTATACAAATACTAGTCTAAATTAATACTAAATTAAAAACACCTGCTCACAATTAATTCATTCAACTACATTAAACAAAGAAAAAAAGGAAGCAAAAAAATGCATAAGAGTATATAAAATCAAATAACTGAATTCAATGATCACTTACATAAATACACGTTATACTTATAACTTAAAAACCATGAATGAACATATATTCGAGGGACTAGAAAAAGATGATGTTATAAATGTAATATTATGAAACACTTAGTTAATAAATCCGAATGCCAGGCATTAGGAGGACATATGTTTAAAAATATATTAAAAAATGTTTTTTTTAAAAATTTATATTGTGTACATGATATAAAATGCGATACAATAAAAAGATGCCAAAAAGGTAAATAATGGCATGCAAAAGGTCCAAATTTATTTCCAGGCAAAATATAATGATGTCAATATGTCAAATAATTGTATTCCTTTCTAATGCCTTTAATTTTAATATGGGGGTATTCATGCTCATTTAAATTCTTTTAATTCTAGATACAAAAGAACTGTTGTTCTTTGTATTCACTAATAATGGCATATTCATGCTCATATATTCTTTGGACAAACTGTCTTTCTGTTTTCCCTATATAGAATGTTGGGCATGAATTACATGTGGCTAGGTATACAACTGCTAATGTTTTGCAGTTGTACTTGCCATGTAAGTAATACTTCTTTTTCCTTGCATAAGACACTTACCCTGTTTTTATTTTGTGGCACCAAGCTTCACATTTGTCATACCTAACTTGCCATTCCTAGGTGAACTATTCCTATTTTTTAAAATATCCTTAAAACTTCTACCTTTTCTAAAAACAATTTTAGGTATTTCACTAATATGATTTCTAAAGTAGGAATCTTCCATGACAATATTCCAATTGTCCATAATAATATCTCTAACCATATTATGTTCTTGAGAAAATGTTAGGGCAAGTGCTTTAGTAAACATAGTTTCTCTTGTTATGTCACAGCTGTTATCATTATTGGAAACACTATTACTAATATTAAATGAAATGCTACCATTATGTTCCACCCTTGATCGACTAAGAATAGGTTTAAAGTGTTTTAGTAGTAAGAGTAAAGTAAGAGATATTATTATAGACAATTGGAATATTGTCATGGAAGATTCCTACTGTAGAAATCATATTAATGAAATACCTAAAATTGTTTTTAGAAAAGGCAGAAGTTTTAAGGATATATTAAAACACAGGAATAGTTCACCTAGGAATGACAAGTTAGGTATGACTAAATGTGGAGCTTGTCATTGGTGCCACAAAATAAAAACAGGGGAAGTGTTTTATGCAAGGAAAAAGAAGTCTCACTTACATGGCAAGTACAACTGCAAATCTAAAGCAGTTGTATACCTAGCCACATGTAATTCATGCCCAACATTCTATATAGGGAAAACAGAAAGACAGTTTGTCCAACGAATGTAGATATAGAGGATCTAGAATTAAAAGAATTAAAATGGCAAATAACCACACAAGCTGATATGTGGTGTGGTATAAACGAGTGTAGCACGATTACCCCCATATTAAAATTAAAGGCATTAGAAAGGAATAAAATTATTTGACATAGTGACATCATTATATTTTGCCTGGAAATAAGTTTGGACCTTTGCATGCCATTATTTACCTTTTTGGCATCTTTTTATTGTATCACATTTTATATCATGTACATAATATACATTTAAAAAAAAACATTTTTAACATATTTTTAAACAAATCTCCTCCTAATGCCTGGCATTTGGATTTATTAACTAAGTGTTTCATAATATTATATTTATAACATCATCTTTTTCTAGTCCCTCGTTCATTCATGGTTTTTAAGTTATAAGTATAACATGTATTTATGCAAGTGATCATTGAATTCAATTATTTGATTTTATATACTCTTATGCATTTTTTTGCTTCATTTCTTTCTTTGTTTAAGGTAGTTGAATGAATTAATTGTGAGCAGGTGTTTTTAATTTAGTATTAATTTAGACTAGTATTTGAATAAAAGGAAGCAATGTCAATGTTTTGTAATAGTCTGAAGAAGTTTAACAGGAGTTAAACGAAAAGCGTTTTACATCTGGTGTTTATTTTTGTTATTTTTGGCCCAATAAAGTGCCGTTTTGTGATATAACAATTTGTATTGGCATTATTCAGTTTGGTGGCTCCTCGTTTCATTTGTTTGTTGTACCAGTAGTGGTTTGTAAGACATTGTTCGCTAATTTTACAGTGTGTGTTCTGTCAGTAAGCCAGTTTGCAACCCATCGAGTGATGTAGGGATTAATGCCCAGCTTAGTAAGTTTATCTATGATTCCAGAGTGGGAGTTAGTGTCGAAAGCCTTGGCGAGGTCGCTTTATGAACCACCTTACCCTCATCCATTGCTCTGAAGACTGATTTGGAGAAGCCGATCAGGTTCAGGAGGCAAGATCGGCCCTTCACAAACCCAAACTGGGTGGGGTCCAGTGTTTGAAGGTTGCCAATGTCTTTGTTTATAAATTCCATGATAATACGTTCCATGGCCTTGCAGATCAGTCTCATCAGACTGATGGGAAGGTAGTTCCTGGGATCCAAAGTGGATTCCCCCTTGTGGAGTGGGATGACTATAGCTGTGCGCTACTCTGTTGGCATGAAGCTTGAGGTGAGGCTATGATTAAACATGACACATAGGTGAGGTGCCAGTTCATTTTGTAGTTCATGCAGTACACAGCCCAGGATGTCGTCTGGTCCCATGGATTCTGTATTCTTGGCTTTAGAGAGAGTGCGTTTTTTACCTGAGTGTCCGTGATTACTGGAATTTGGCATTCTTTTAGTATTGAGATGGGCTCTTTAGGGGGTGAGAGGGGGGTGAAGTTGGCAGTGAATCTATCTGCCAGGAAATTGGCAATATCCTTGGGGTCAGTATATCTAGTGCCATTCTGCTGTAGCTCAGAGCAGATCTGAGTATTGCCATTTAGATTATTGACATAGCTATAGAATGCCTTGTGGTTGCCTTTGGAATTTTTGGCAATTTTGTTTTCATAACTAGCTTTGGAAGATTTTATGAGGGATCTCAGCTTTCTACTGAGGCTGGTGAGGAAGTTTTTTTGAATCCTGAGTTCTTCCTCTTTTCTGCAACAGTTTCTTCCTTCTGTTGTATAGCTTGTTTATGGCAGGGGACCACCAGATTGGCTTCCTTTTTTAGAGGACAGCATCTTGGTTCTATTTGGGAATTGCTCGGTCCATGCATGACTGAATATGCTCGCATAGCACCTTAGTGTAGGATTCAGCAGTTGAACTTCCAGTTCCCATCTGCATCGGTGTCGTGCAGTTTGTTACTTCTGACTTGAGAAGCATGAAGTTGGCTTTGGAGAAGTTTTTTACAGAGGTTTCCTTAAAGGGGGGGTAGGGGTGGGTATCAAGGGTGATTAGCTTATTATCTGATCTGACCAAGTGTGGAGCATCGATCTCCCGTGTTGGTAATGACCAGGTCTAGCATATTAGTACCCCTGGAGGGACTATGAATTAGTTGCTCTAGGGCGTTGGAATTTATGAATTCCAAGAACCATTGAGCAAAGGTGGTACAGGAGTAGTCTTCCCAGTTAATGGCAGGGTAGTTGAAATCACCCAGTATTAGGAGGTTTGGTTGTATCTTAATATTTTCCAGTATGTTTAAAAAGGTGTAGTGAGAATCTTGGGGCATGGTGGGAGATCTGTAGCAAGCTACAATTTGTATTGCAGTCTTACCTAGTGTTGGTTGCACCCAGAGAATTTCAAATGCATTATGTTGGGCAACCAGCCTGGAGGTGTGAATATCCTTGGTGAATATGGACACTCCTCCACCTTTAGTGTTTCGGTCCTGGTTTGGTGGCTGAAAAGTGTGGTATGAGTTGTAGCCTGGTATTGCAGGGGTGCTCTCTGCAGCTTTGACCCAGGTCTCAGTTACTGCACAGATATTGATGTTCTACATTTTTAGGAGAGCCTCGAGAGAGTGCATCTTGAGGTTTAGATTTCTAGCATCGAGTAGCATTACCTTCAGATTTTGCTTGCTTGTACCTGTTACGGTGGTAGTTTTGTGCTTTGAACCTTGCCTAAAAAAGGCACTATAAGGGTGGCAGGAGCCCTAACCAGTAACCTGAATCCCAGGGGTGACAGGTGCAAACCATCTCTTGCAAAGCATCATGGTTTGTCGATCATGTCGTCCCAGGCAGACAGATACTGGATCCCTTTTGAATGACACCAGATGCTTAGCCAATTATTAAAGTCAATCATTTTGTCCTTATACTGTGGTATCATTCTGGGCGATGGCAGGATGCTACTCATGGCTAGGGTCATACCTGCCTGAGCTACATGATCCGAGAGCTCTTCCATGTCTCTTTTCATGTAGTCCAGGGAGGTACGTCTCAAGTCATTCACTCCAACATTTGTACCTGTTGTGGAGTGACCTGAGTGCATGCGTTATGTGGCAGATCCTGGCACCCAACAGGCAACTAACTGTAATTTTCTCCTTGTTCAGCCTGGTGAGTGGGACATCAGTGTGCCTGAAAATAGACTCACCTATGGCTAAAGTGTTGGGTACATTGTCTTGACTTAGGGGCTGCTGTTAGCTGGCACACTGGTGTTGTGAGCTATGTGATGCTTTGGTTGTGTTTGGGGATGGTGTTTGTTTGCGTTTCAGCTTTGGATGTCCTTGTTGCTTGGGCAGGTTAATGTTAAGAGCCTCCACATATGTGGGTTTTGTGTTGCTATGTGTGGGTTTTGGTGGTGTGGGTTTTGAAGGACTATGTGTTGTTTGAGGTGTTGTGTGGGTATTAACCTTCTCCTCTTGACTGTCTAGCACAGTCTTGGCTGGAGAGAGCTTTGCTTCCAGTTTGGCTATGTAAGTGCATCTCTCACAGGTTGTAGTGTTTGGTGGTAGGAGGAGAGGGTTGTCTGTGTACATGAGGCAATTGCTGCATTGCCCCTGTATGTTCAGATTCACCAGGTGGACAGGAGAAATCACCGTAAACTGACCCTTGGACATGCCTGGTTATGTGCTTTCTTTGTGCAGTACAAGAGCTGTTTTCCCTTACTATTTGCCGAGGTACTTGCAATTGTAGGCTGTCTAGTGCCTACGACTATTTTCTCCTTATTACCAAGGAGAGGTGAGTGCTTGTAACAAATTAAGGCTTCCTGGTGCTTTTTACCGAGTTTTAGAGCAAGTGCTAGTCACAGGTATACAGATTTTAGTGCTACTGCTGATAAACTAGCTAGTTCTAAGGGAAAATTTGAAGTGCAGACTTTCTGGCACCAGGAATAGTTTAACCTTAGCCCCGTAGTGCACAAACATGCCAAAAAGTTGAAAGGGATAGAAATCAGCCCAAAATGGCCAATAAAATTGCAATTTCAGAGCTGGAAACCACTCCTCTAGTGTTAGATAGGCAGTACAATGCTCCCACTCTCACTGGTAAGCAGTAGGACCCCCCCTCTACCACAGCAAGGTCTGGATAGCTCTGAACACTGAAACTAAAGTCCTGAAACCAGCAAAACCTGGAAACTGGACTATTCTAGTTAGAAAAGGTAGGAAATTAGCAAACAAGATAGAATTGTATTTATTTATTTATTTATTTATTTTTTTGTTAAATCAGGCTAAACAATACAGTTATAGAGTAAATAAGCACAGAAAGGCTAATGCACTTGAATGTATAGCTCAGAACAGTAAACTCATGGTCAACCTTATCAGAAACGTTGGAGATAATACTGACATAAATACAATTACCTTGATTGAAAATTATGTATTAGCTTTGCACTTTAAATAATTCTTTTGACTAGGACAAACTGTGTTGTATTACTTTAGTATTGTACCCTCTCAAATGGTTTTGGGTTCTGCTTTTCCCCTTGTCCTGCTCAAATGCATGAATCGCATATCTAGAGTCACCTATTCATCTACACATAAAAAGAGTCAGAGTCATCATTTATCGTTATTTGGGCAAAAAAATAAACATGGTAAATGGAATGTAAGCATTATCAATTAGTTTTTTTTACCTAAAAGTGCCCTTGCCTCTGTTTTTGTTAGTTATCTATTTGGATATTTTAATGGATAGTAACTAATACCCTTTCTGTGTTGTCTCGATAATCCAAGAATTATATTTGCATCCTACAGCAAGGAAGCCTAAGTGTGCCCAAATTAAAATTGTAATTTGAAGTTGTTACAGCTTGCATGTTTCATGTGTTTCTTCTCACTCATAAATGCCTCTAGTTGTAACATGGCTGAAGCTCTTCAACTACACAAGAACAGTTCCTGGATATCTGTTATGTCATACAGAAAGTTTGTTTCTGAATCCTTATTAACACCAACATCAAAACCTCTGCCCGCTGCTTTCAAGAAATACTTTTATCTGAGTGTATTACTCTAACAGATTTTCTATAGAGCCAATTTTATGCAAAATTATCTTCTAAAGCAGCAAACGTAGAATTTCATTGGTTTCCTGACATAGAGAGGGATAATGCATTAAGCTTAACTAGTAAATAATTATTAGACAGTTCTATGCTTCAGATAGAATCAGTCTTTCTAATCAAATATTTATTTCAGTTTTTCCTGTTCCATGACTTTACATCAAATGCTTTTATTTCAGTCTTACTTTAATTACACAACAAATCAGGCTTTTTTGTGTTTAGTACATCTCCTCTCTATGCCCTATGCACATTCAATGTTTACATATTTTTTCTTGATGTTTTATATTAAAATAAATAAGAACATACTAAAGTTAATTCTTATCAACCAGGTTAAAACTCGTACCTGAGCATTTCCCCCAGTTGTTCTGCATGTCTTTAATGGATAACTTTTACTTGAAAAATACTCCAAGGATTTTTCTACATTTATTACAAACTAACAGTGCAGTTTCCCGTAATACATTCAGTTCTTACCGAGGTATTTTTCTCATGCTGTGTGTGACTGAATTTTAATTTTTATACCCATCTCCACTTACAACTGTTATGGCAGTGTGTAGAGTTATCTGTAAAAAAGTTCAAGTAACCAACTGCCACCTCAGGAACTCCCTGTACAGTATGCATTGACAATACCTTATTATTTGCACAAAGTTTTTATAATGGTTATTAATGACAACTAGGAAAGATATAACATGAGGTAGGTAGATTCTTCATCCTCACAACTGGGAGGTGTACCCCTACCCCCCAAAAATGATGAAGCTTTTTCAGCTGAAGTGAAGTTAGCTGACTTCAGGCAAATTCTGTTCAGCAACACTTTGTAGTGATATAACATTAAAACATATGGAAGGCTGAAGGTTTCACCTTTCATCAGTAGAGTTATGCTCTTATAATGAGAAACATGTACCAGAACTGCTTTCTGGTGTTATGGTGTTCTTTTTTTTCTCTTTATGGAGCATTAGGTTGTCCATTACACCAAGATAATTCAGGTTTTAATAATGTATATCATTATTTTTCTTCATTTGCTAATGCCTTTTCTTCTTTGCTGTATTGCCTTTTTCTTACATTAGCTGCATATAAACATAAAGAGTTACCATATGAATTACACAGTAACCTGTGATGCAAAACAGGTTACTTGCACTTTTTAACAAAAAAGCTTGCTTTTAATTTCTTTGAAAACCAAACTTGCTTGTATAGATAAGCTACCTGATACAATTAAATTAGACCCTGTTTTCCTCTCTTCGTACTCCCTGTGTCTCCTTCTCCTTTCTAGTTTTTGCTTTTGACAAACATCTTGACAAGCACTTGTGAAAACAATAGTGAGTGCTTCATGGCAGATAAACACTTGTGAGAACAATAGTGAGTGCTTCATGGCAGATAAACACTTGTGAAAACAATAGTGAGTGCTTCATGGCAGATAAACACTTGTGAAAACAATAGTGAGTGCTTCATGGCAGATAAACACTTGTGAAAACAATATTGAGTGCTTCATGGCAGCATAGCTTATTTGTGCTACCTGTGAAACCTGCTGGGAGGCTTTGCACATTGATAGAAATACTCTAGTGATAGAACTGAGCGGTGCCGATTAACTGTCAAATCACTAAGCTTTAGCTATAACTAAATATAGGAAAGCTATTTCAAAAATGTCACCGTTTCCAGTGTTAGGACCAATAAAAGCAAAAGCTGTTACAGAGCAGATGGCTAAATTCTTTGAAACTGATACTGTGGTAGCATGTGTTTCTAAGTGGCAAAGACAGTGATCAAGAGGTAGAGAAAGAGAGGAATGGAGATTAAAAGATATTCAGTGCCTATTAAGTTCACTAAACTCATTAAAATGACTTCAGGGACCTTGCAGGTATGACAGATGCTTTAGCTTCATGATGAAAAACTATTTCATTTTTCTTTAATCTTCCGAGAACAAAACATCTGAAACTGTATGTATATGCAAATACTTCCGTGCTTGCTAATTTGAATTTTGCTGCAGCCTTTGTCATAGTATTTATGAAAACATTTCAGTTCTTACTATGTCATGCTTAATTTTATTAATATCATAAATGCAAAACAACATTGTGTTTCCATTTTTAACTTAATGAGCTTAAACTTAATAACTTTATTGTCACCCGAAATTGGAAGTCTTTGTCTACATAAAGAAATCAAAATTTTTCATCACTTTCAGGTTAATTCATTTTTTTCAAAAGAATTTTCAGAGCATATGTGCTAAAATGCAGTCAGTTCATTTCCTTAAATTATACTGAAAAGATAAACATTTTCTCTTTCTAAAGTAATAGCAACACTGGATATCACTGCACTGATGAGTGCTGTTTATACTGCATTAACAAGAACAGGACATAGTAGGACGAGCAAACAGCGTCAGTTCAGACAGTACTTGTTTCTGTAATATAGTGAGTAGCGGGTTTCCTTTTACTAGTTTTAAATGCCACTGTAATCTGTGGAACCTGTGGATAGTGAATGAATACATCTATATTCATTGGCAGTAAATCTGGCAGGTAAAACAAAGGATTTAGGCTATGAGCATTACCAGGTTATAACTCATACCACACTTTTCGGCCATTTAACATGGACCAGAACACCAAAGGCGGAGGTGTGTCCATATTCATTAAGGATATCCACACCTCCAGGCTAGTTGTGCAGCAGAATACATCCAAGGTTATCCAAGTGCAACTAACTCTGGGCAAAACTGCAATGCAAATTGTAGCTTGCTACAGATCCCCCACCATGCCCCAGGATTCCCACTCCTCTTTTCTTGATACACTGGAAAATATTAGGGTTCAAGCAGACACCCTAATAATGGGTGATTTCAACTACCCCACCATTAACTGGGAAAACTACTCATGTACCAACTCCTTCACTCAGTGCTTTCTGGAATTCATAAATTCCAATGCCCTGGATTAACTTATCCACACCCCCACCAGAGGCAACAATATCCTAGACCTAGTCATTACCAACATGAGTGACCTGTGTTCCACACCTGAAGTCAACTCCTCGTTGGTCAGATCTGACCATAAGCTAATCACCCTAGATATCCGCATCTCGCCCCCACCCCCCATTAAGGAAACCAGAGTAAAAAATTCCTCCAAAGCTAACTTCATGCTTCTTAAGACAGAAGTGGTGAACTTCATGACACCCATGCAGATGGAGAATACAGTTATGACTGCTGAATCCTACACAAATGCACTCTATAAGCACTTACACAAGTGCATGGATCATGCTATCCCAAACAGAACCGAGACGCTATCCTCCAAAAAAAGGAAGCCAATCTGGTGGTCCCCTGCCATAAACAAACTCTACAACAGAAGGAAGAAACTGTTGCAAAAGAGCGTAAAATCCCATGAGTGGAGGAGATCCCTGGTCAGCCTCAGTAAGAAGCTGAGATTCCTTATAAGATCCTCCAAAGCTAGCTACGAAAACAAAATTGCCTCTGATTCTAAGGACAACCATAAACCATTCTATAGCTATGTCAAGAATCTCAATGTTAACACTCAGATCTGCTCTGAGTTACAGCACAACGGCACGAAAATTACAGAACCAACTGATATTGCCAACATCCTGGCAGATAGGTTCAGTGCTAACTTTACCCCCTCTCACCCCCTAAAGGGCCCATATCTATACAGTAAGAATGTAGAGTTCCTGTAATCACATCTATGCAGGTAAAAGCTGCACTCTCTAAAACCAAAAACACAGCATCCATGGGACTGAACAACATTCCAGGCTGCATTTTACACATACTTCAGAATGAACTGGCTCCCCACCTAAGCACCATGTTCAATCATAGTCTCACATCAGGCTTTGTGCCCACTGAATGGTGCACAGCAACAGTTATCCCACTCCACAAAGGGGGAGCCACCACTGATCCTGGGAACTATTGCCCTATTAGCCTGATGAGCCTGGTCTGCAAGGCCATGGAATGTATCATCATGGAACTCATAAACAAAGACATTGGTAACCTTCAAACTCTGGACCCCACCCAGTTCAGGATTGTGAAATGCAGATCATGCCTTCTGAACCTGATCGACTTCATTGAGGCAGTCACCAAAGCCATAGAGGGTAAGGTGGTTCACATAGCCTGTCTTGACCTTACCAAGGCTTTTGACACCATCTCCCATTCTGGAATTATAGCTAAACTCACTACACTAGGTATAAATCCCTACGTCACAAGATGGGTTGCCAACTGGTTCACTGACAGAACCCACACTGTAAAAGTTGCAGACTCCAAATCTGACTTCAAACCATTGACAAGTGGAGTACCACAGGGTTCAGTCCTGGGACCTCTCCTGTTTGGTATCTACTTCTCTGAAGTACAGGCTAACACAGAAGGCCTCTGGCTAATGAAGTTTATAGATGACTGCAAACTAGGAGCCATAGTCGAGTCCCCAAATGATGTGGCCATCCCACAGAAGGACCTCACTGAAACAGATGCCTGGTGTCAGAGGCATGGCCTCAAGCTCAATGCCAAAAAGTGCATTTTCATCCCCTTTGGTAAAAATTCTGCAACCATGAACTACCACATAAACGGCAGTCTGCTTAATGCCGAATGTGTGATAACAGACCTTGGGACCCAGGTGGACAGTAGTCTCTCCTTTGATAATCTCATCGCCACACTAGTCAGGAAATCCTTCTATGTGGCACACCTCATCACAAAAGGGTTCTCATCCAGGAAAAAAGAGGTCATTGTTCCCCTCTACTCAGCACTCATTAGACGCATTATAGAGTACAATGCCCCTTTTGGAATGTACCTCACAAGACATCTGCAGCAGCTGGAAAAGCCACAGAAGTGCCTCACAAAGAGGATTACTGGCCTCAAACTGATGCCCTACACTCACTGTCTCAAAAAATTCCAGCTTTACTCTGTAGAATATCACCTACTCTCAGGAGATCTCTTCCTAACATATAAAGCTATGTTAAACCCAGAGCTATTGGACATGCTACACCTAAAGAAATCGCTACGAGCTACACCCTCTAGGGACTTACACCTTGTCACCACAATAAACAGGACATGCTGGAGGGATAGATTCCTGTCCCAGAGACTTCCTATACTCTGGAACAAACTACCCATCTATGTCAAGCAAAGTTCCTCATTAGCACTCTTCAAGAAAAATCTTGATGAGTGGATGGGAAATAGGAAAGACACCCCTGGGATCATTTCTGTGCCTCTGCTCAACAGGGGCACAGGAAATTAACTTTCTTGGGTGGCGTAAGCCAGGGAACCTTGTTGGCTAGGCTTACGTAGGCCCTTGGGCCGATAGCCTAGTACCTACCTATGAACCTATGAACCTATGAGCTGCTAACATCCTTTAGGGTCGATTTCCTCAGCCTCCATTTACCTACTGTATAACTGAAAAAGATACTTAACCAGAGAATGTTCCAGGCCTCCCCTGAAATAGTTATGCTCTTAGTGAATTTATTTGGTTAACAAAAGAGTAAATAATAATTAGACTTGATCCAATGACCTCCAGGCAAGGAGAAAGCCACCTTTTTTGCACTGAAAAGGAATTTGTATAGTGGTGTATCACTGGATTCAACAGATATACGGAAGTACGCTTGCGTACTGTAACAATATGTGTGCAAACAGCATACATTAAGAAAGCAATGTTAGTATATCGTAACTTAACAATATACACAAAGGGTTATGTGAGCAACTGACTGTAACTACAAGCATAATTACCTGTATCTCTGTATCTCTCCTGATACTAGGCACCATATTTAACATTCCAGAGCTCTGTTTATTACAGATAACTCCAAGGTATTATGGTTTAACCTGAACATGCTAATTCTTGGCAGCAATCCAACCTAACTGAAGTTTGGAGATCTAGAAAGGAGCAAAATTATGAAAGTTTATTTATTGAGGATAGATGTAAATGATCCAAGTGCACTTACAGACAAAAAGAGTAGAATATTTCATATTTTTATATCAAAAACTCAGAAAATAAAATATTAATTTCAGTTATATATTCTCCTAGTACATACTTTTTGTAAGAGCACAATAAATTAACTATACATGTACATATTTTTTATTACTATTGCCAACTTAAAATAAATTGTCACTGTTCACACTGCAATTCTTTCTTGAAACACATTTCTCTAATCTTAATAGATAGCCAAATAGACTTATACTGCATTGACAGGTGTCTTTTTTGGTCAGCTGTGAAAGGTAAAGACAAGGGTAGTATGCATACATTTATTCATACAGATATCACAACTGTATGGATTGACAACTGCTTGCATGTTTAATTGTATGTAAAATGAAGGATAAAATAGACCAAGTCCTGGAAATGTTTGACAGTCTTTCAGTATAAAACTACCATGTGTGATGCTATGGTAGAAATGGCTGATAGTGGAGCTAATCTTTCATAACTCAGTGATAATGACTAAGAAAATAATATTTTTACTTTATTTGTGTACCTGTTGGCACAGCCTAAAACATAAATATTGTCAGTTTCTTGGATCAAAGTTTCAGTAATTATGTGACTGTGCATATATTAATAGCTGAATGTTAGGCACCTAGCTAAGAACTGTTAATACTGAAAGACAGAAAGGGTCAGGGGTTCATAGGTAAGTTCTAAGCCAGCTGAACTTGCAGGCCATTTCAACATACAATATTCCATTCGATTAGGGATTGGCCTTACCCATCCCGTGGTCAGTAGTTATATATTTACCCTAATGAAAATAACTAGGATTATATCATAGATAATTTGAGGGGACCTACCCATGGGATAAAGCATTTAGGAGCTACCTCTGTCTACTAGTAGTACAGGAGGCATAGAAATAGTTACATTTTATGTAATCACTGCTAGTAGGACGAAAACTGAGGGGTTTGTTTATAATACATTCCAGTGGGTACATTGACTACATGATTCATTTTAAGAAAATGTGATGCATCAGGTTAACTTGCCTATTATTTATCATTAGTAGTGTACTGAAATACTGTATTATAAGCAGTAGAGGTGTTTTCTTTACAGTTACACATGGGAATGAAGGCTTAGGTCAGAGCTCCCTACACACTGTTCTATGGGGAGTCCCTGGTGGTCTAGTAGTTAGGATTTGGCACTCTCACTGTTGTAGCCAGGGTTCGATTCCTGATCAGGGAAGCTTTGAAGTATTTTTTGAGCTCCTTAATGACCCTTTTCAAATGCAACCGAGATAACTGGGTGGGAGATCCTAAATTCACCTTGGGGGTGGCACCCATGTCCCTCATGGACAGGGGTAGTCAGAGCTGATCATAGACTTCCTATGTGAACAACTACCATCTAACCAATGTCATTTAGGGAGCATGGATATAACATGGCTAGGCTTGTAAAGGCCCTAGGGATGTTAGCCTAGTAACCTCCTATGAACCTATGCTAGTAACAGAAAGCTGAATGAAAGAAAGAAAGGTTTTACACAGATGGTAGTTAAAAACAGAAGTAGTTTTATGACAGCGGTAACAATAACTTGCTTTTGCTAAAGGAAGGCAGTTGACTCAGAGGGTTAAGTCTGTGAGCTGTGGTTCCTTTTGTACACAGTTTGATTCCTTCAGCATTCATTTGTGTACTGTGTGCCCTTATGCAACTCACATAACCAGACATTGCTCCTAGGCTGGCCCTGAAAAGGGACTGTGTGTCCAGTATTACTATTATTATTAAGGATAAAAAGCAAGACAAAAAATTGGATTGGAACTTGGGTTTAGAACACTCAGATCCAAGCATCTGTACTAGTTTATCAGCAACACCCCAAATCTTATTTGCTTTAGGGCAACAATACACTGTTGTGCTGATACAGCCAGTGATCCTTCCCAAGAATCCCAGAAGAAATGTTCATATCTCAGTTAGACAATTGGCTCTAATAAAGAGCTGCCAGATGCAGGCAGGAGTGAAAGAGCCAATGAGTCATCCTTCAGCCACAACAAATGTGCAAATGTAGGCTCGGCAAGTAAATCATCTACTAAAACATCTTCTCCTGCTGAACAATGCTATACAGAACTAAAAAGGGACAGTTACTATTATACTCGCTGTGACAGACTCATTAAAAAACAGTCTATCAGTACTGTACATAGTGTTGTTAAATACCATGGAATACATTCTTTTGGGTTTTCTGATAGGTATCAGTCCCATGAATCACAGGTTATAATGTCATGTTGAATTTACGGAATCTGTGCATGACTGTATATATATATATATATATATATATATATATATATATATATATATATATAGTATATATATATATAGTTAGCAATAGAAGGACATCTTAGTGCTAACAGAAGAAGGATGTGACATACATGGTAGGTGAAGTAGTATAGATTTAACAGCTAAAAGCAATATGCTGTGTCAGTAACATGCAGCCTTTGGTGCAGAAGGCTGTAGGTTCTATTCCCACACCAGGTAGATTAACAGCTGTGCAGTATAAGGGGGTGCTGCACTCTTGAGTGTGCTGTCCTTCAGATGAGATTTTAAACTGAGGCCCTATCTGCTTGAGTTGGTTTTAGCTCAGGTGGCTGTAAAATATCCCATGACACCTAATGGAAAGAGTAGTGGGAAGTTCCCTGAAGCCCTGGTCAAAATCCCCTATTAGTATAAAATGCAATCTTGGATCTCCCATAAAAAGAGGCTACTAGCAGGGTGGGACTAACCTAGCCAAAAAATGATAAACAGATTAAAAATATATGGGATGTAAGTCATGTGATGCATAAGAATATAGCATTTGTACTGGTAAAGATTCGGTGATGAAGGAGCTACGTCTCTGTATCTTGTGTTTCTTAAGGGTTCTATGTCTTGGCCCCACACAGTAATTCTCAACACTAAAGCAATGTTTTACTATACTTCCTGGCCTTTATTTGCAGTCTCTGAACAAGAAAAACAATATATTGCATAAGGGCTTATTTAGAATGATTGTGTGTGCCTCACATATTTTGAACAGGTTTCATTCACATACTGATTTCAAAGCGATAAAAATATTGTGATCATGACAGTTAATATAACATTGACTTATGTGTTGTGAAGAGTAATCTCAGGGTTTTGGACTTACTGTCACATGGAAACAGTAGAACAGAAAGTGTGGGCATTTTAAAGATGAATCTGAAAGCGTATGTAAATATATGAATTACAAAAGTAGACTTCCAAGATGGCTGCACATTGAGTAACATCTTAATTCCAGCTCTCCCAGTGTGAAAACAGAAACTCAAGAGAGAGAGCCAGTAACTCATACTTTTGGATAAATTTCAGTGACTGGATGGTAAGTGCACTGTGTGGATGCCAGCAAAAATAAATTCAAAGAACCTGAAAGAAAATGAATCACAAAAGGTGAGGAAAATACACTGTGAAGAATTCTGCAGCTGTTCAGCTAAAAGCAGTTCAAGCTCCAGCTTTGGTGCAAGGCATGACTTCCAGTAACATTGAGGAAATAATAAGTCAAATGTACTCAGAGCTGATTAAAATAAATGAAACATTGATGGAGTATATCACCTCAAATAAAAAGCTGGAAACAATGGAAGAAGCTTTAAACAGATATGCAGATGAGGTGATAAAACTGCAAATATCAGAGTCTGAAATGAAGAAAAGGCTGGCTGAATATGAAACTGCTAAAGAAGAGATGTTTCAAAAAATAATAGAATTGGAGGACAGAGCACGTAGAGAAAACCTGAGATTTTCTGCTGTACCAGAGAAGCTGGGAAGTACAGACTGCATTCATTTTATGAAAGCACTAATAAACAACTGGACTGGTATTCCACAGCAAGAGATGTTAATTGACAAGACACATTGTGTGCATGCTTTAAACTTGGCCACAACAAAGCAACCTAGATCTTTACTAGCAAAGATGTAATCCTGCCAGCAGGAGAAGATGATTCTGACCAAACTGTGGCAGAAGGACAAAGTACTAAAAGTGGGTGACAGACTGGAAAATGATTACTCACTGTACACCAGTCAGAAGAGGAGTACATTTATTCTATTAATCAGGAAATGTTGAGAAGCAGGCATGAGATTCAAACTGCTGTACCCAGTTATCTTCAGAATATTCATTCCTAGATGGACAAAATAATATTTTTTTTGCTACAGAACCTGCTAAGGGGAAATACAAAAGTCGGTCCAATGAAAGTGAGCTGTAAAGCAGAAGTAGAGTCTGATTCTTGTTCTTCTGGTAATAAACGCCACAGAGAGACTGTACCACTGAAACTTGTTCCAATGTTTCAATGGAAAATGCACAAGACATAGCAAAAAAGCACAAGAGCTGAAGAGAAGAACTGAGAGTATATTAGAAATGAAGCATAGACTGGATTTGGAAGATGGAGATAAACAGGAATAAAGCCAGCAACTTGGAAACTGACAAATAAATGTAGGATTACAAAATGTTAATTATATTTTTGAAACATATCAGAACAAGAAAAATTGGAAATATTGGGCTTTGTTAAAAGTTGTAGGGAACTCTAAAGAATATGCTCTACTTCATGCCATTAATGTTTGGAAGAACATTTAGGAGAGGGGAAGAGGAGGGAGAGAGTTAACTGTAAGTAAAACAGTAGTATTTTTATAATGTATGATATAATCGGGTCTATATTAGATCAGCGAATGCTTAAACAAGTGAACGCTGATTGATCGACCTTATTTTAGCGAAAGTTAAAAATATCGAAGCAACAGAAACTCAAATTTTTTCCTAGGGAAAGAATTTGGTTGTCCATTTCTGTTGCTTCGGTATTTTCAGTGCTGTGGTGGAAAGTTACGGGTCGGATTCAGGTAAGTGTGCGATTGTGTGGATGTGAGTGTTAGGGTGGGTTAGGTGAGTTAGGGTTAGGGCTCGGGTTAGGTATGTGTGCGATTGTGTGGAGGTGAGGGTTAGGGCGGGTTTAGGTGAGTTAGGGTTAGGGAGCGGGTGAGGTGAGTGTGCGATAGTAACGGACCTTAGGGTTAGGGTTTGGGTTAAGGTAAGTGGATAGTTAGTGGTGTATGCATAGTTTAGTGTAGGGTTAGGTGTCAGATTTTAGGTGTATGTGTGTGGATTTCTGTCTGTTTGGTGTGCTTGTGTTGTGTGTATGTGTTTTGGATCAGCGATTTTTTTTCCGTAGGAAAAAAATCACTGATCTGATAGTTCGAGATTGTAAGCTTTCACTTACATAAGGTCGATCAATCAGCGTTCACTTTTTTAAGCATTTGCTGATCTAATATAGACCCGATATAATCTGCATGCTATAAAGTAAAGTTTTCTGTTATTTTCAAGAGTAATGATGATATTAAAGTAAACAGGTGCCCCTGTTTTTTTTTTTTTCCTTCTTCTCCTCTTTCTCCTTGTTCATTTTTAAGAAATGTAGGGACTGCAATATAAACAAAGAAGAAAAGTCTGGTCAAAACAGCATGATACAGGAAAACATGATGTGCCTATTCTCATTCTTGCATAGAGAAATGGCTGGATTAAGGCCTGTGGCTTGATCTAGTAAGACAGTTTAAGAAAAAGCAGATAAAAAAGACATTGAATAAAATAAAGCTTTCATCTACAAATAAATAAATGTTTGTAGAAGCAACTCTATATCTGTTCTCATGTCTCCATGGAGACAATCTGATAAAGAGAAATGAAAACAAATACTTTCTGTCAATGGTTTTCTATCAATGGCTAGGAGATACTGTTTTCTGAAAGTGTTTTCTAAATCTGGGAGAACAATAAAGACAAGACAAAACCAAACTGCAATTAGTAGAAGCCCAGACTGTACCATGCGTCTTAGCATGGATAACGTTCCGTTTAGGATAACCAAAGTCAATAAATGTGACTGTCAGTTGGGGACAATTTTTCCTATCTCTGCTTGACTTACAAAGCCATGTCTGACCCAGCTTTGTCAGAAATGTTGCATCTAAAGAAATCCCAATCCCTCCACACCACACACTCCAGAGACCTCAACCTCATTACCACAATCAACAGAACATGCTGGAGGGACAGATTCCTCACCCAAGAGACTGTCCATGCTCTGGAATAGACTTCCCATACATATCAAGCAGAGCACCTCACTGGCCCTCTTCAAGAGAAATCTTGATGAGTGGATGGGAAATAGAAAGTTCACCCCGGGTATCACTCCAGTGGCTCTGCTTGATAGAAGCACTGGGAATTAATGTCAGGTGGCACAATGCCGGGACATTTCTATGGGCTAGGCTTGTAAAGGCTCCAGGGCCATTAGCCTAGTACGCACCTATGAACCTATGGTTGGGTTCCTCTCTGATAACTTCTCTTTGAACTGAGGAACCAGGCAGGGGTGTCCTTTTTCCTCTTTGTTATTTATATTATATTTAGAACTATTGGCAAAGAAAATAAGGGACTCAGAAATTCAAGGATATATTTGCTATGACAGTCAAAAAAGCTGGCTGTATTTGCAGATGATATTAGTTTATACCTGATAAAACCAGAAAAGGACATTTCAGTCTTGTGGAACATTTGGAGGCAGTTTCATATCTTTTTTGAGATACAAAATTAATGAAGCTAAAGCAAAGGCAATAGCTGTAAATTATGTATCCGCACACAAATTGGTTCAGCAATATCCATATTTATGAGGGCATGATAACATGAAGTACTTAGGAGTATGGATTAAAAGGATTCTGGTGCAGTAGCCAAGGACATGTGGGAAGAGACTAAACAAAAGATAATGCAATAGATGAGAAACTGGAAGCTCTGTCATGTGGATATAGATAGCAAGAGCAAGCTGCTAAAATATTTTAGCATCTTTACTTTTAATGTTATTAAAATGTCAATTTTAGTTATGCAGCAAGGAAAAGGTAGACCAAATTGATGAAAGTATTTTTAGTTAAACAGCATATAACAGGGTGGTGTCACAAATTGCTGGGTGTTTAGGATTTTTAATTGTATCAGTAAGGTTGGTATTCAGACTGTTTTTTTTTTTTTTTTTTTTTTTGTAACTAAGAGAAGTATCTGTCCTCTCCTCTCTATAACAGAAAGAAATATGTTACCTGGACTGAGATTCATGCTGATGTGTGGCCTCAGATGCCAGAATAAGTCTCATCCATGGAAAGAATCACACCCCTGAGATGGTGAATCTCTCTGGAAATTGTGTAGAGCCTGTTAAAGAATGTAATACTAATGCAGCCGAATCTTATGTGTGCCATTGTAATCATACAGTGAAAAAATGTACAGCATCTCCATTCTTATACTGTCCTCATGCACCTTGTTTCATTTATGTGGTTTGAGCAATTTGGTAAGAATCTGAAACAGGCTTTGAAAATATTCTTGTTTTCAATAAAGTTTCATGAAGAAAAAAATGGCACAAAAATGATGAAAATTATTGTACATAAATATAAATTGTGCCTATGAAATGTGTTTCCTGTTCAATAATTTTCTCCATATATGTACTCACAGAGCACAGCAGAGCAGGCATCACAAGTTGCTACACAAAATATTTAATTAAAGAAATTCATATACAAAATGCACTGAATGCTTTCAAGTGTTCTGTCTTCAAAAATGATCATTACAAATCAATAGTATTAGTTTTACACTATGTTTAATTAGATTTTATTCCTTTTGAAGTCCAAATCTCCTTTTTTAATTTCATTTTTTCCAGCATAGGTGTGTGAGACAAGTGCAAGAGTTAGATACTTTGTGTGTGTGTGTGTGTGTGTGTGTGGGGGTGTAGCCACTGCTGGACTCATTTTATGTAAGTATGTATGTGGGCATCTCCATGATAAAATGCATGCTCATATACATGTGTGTGTGTTTGAATGTGTGAATGCATATGTGCGTGTGTGTGTGTATGTGTGTGTGTGTGTGTGTGTGTGTGTGTGTGTGTGTGTGTGTGTGTGTGTGTGTGTGTGTGAGAGTGTGTGTGTGTTTAAGTGTCTACGTGTGTGTGTGTGTGTGTGTGTGTGTGTGTGTGTGTGTGTGTGTATGCATATGTGTGCGTTTGTGTGAGTTTGTGTGTGTGTGTGTGTGTGTGTGTGTGTGTGTGTGTGCGCATGTGTCTACATGTGTGTGTGCGTGTGTGTGTGAATGCATATGTGCATGTGTGTGTGTGTGTGTGTGTGTGTGTGTGTGCATGTGTCTACATGTGTGTGCATGTGTGCGTGTGTGCACGTGCGCGTGTGCGTGTGCGTGTGTGTGTGTGTGTGTGTGTGTGTCTGTATTTCTACAATTGAGTCAGTTAGTGATACACAGGAAGAATCATCTGGTTTCAGGACATCCATGATCATTCTCTATTTCCTGTTGATAAAGAACACTGCTAACACTGAATCAGTATTTGTATGCAATACATATTGGTATATGAGGAGGAAATGGTCTATTTTGAGCCATATGGTTTATGTTCAGACTCACTTGGTTTGCTTTCCATTTGAAAACACTTTTCTGCCAGAATATTTCTATCCAGGTAATGGGAGGTATTCTATTGCATTCAGCTTTAAAAAATACCTCTCAGCCATCATGATTTTTTTGTTTCCCTCTGTCATACTCACAGCTAACTAGATATAGGTAAAATTGGCAATTTGCACACATTTGGTCTGCAGTGCAGCAGCGGCAGAAGCAGTGTAGAGATGCTAAATTGTTAGAACAGCAAAACTTCTTCCTACCCCAGTAGTACTACTGAAAAAGTCAGACGACAGATAATATCCGTTCTCTCTCCCATTATGCATTCTTCACGAGTATTCACTCACTTAGGTATGCCTGACATGAGCCATCCTGCCTTTCTATGACCAGACATGCTTATTCTGTTGCAATAGTTCATGGCATGAGAAATAAAGACAAAAGGCTTGCTCTGTTGACTTTGTTTTTTTAGCATTTCTCTTGATTTTTATTAGTGATTTGTTTTTTTCAGCCTGGACAGCCAACCAGCGAACAGCTGAAGATATTCAGATGAGACTTCTTCTGACTGTAAGAGAAGTGTATTCCTAAATCTTCCAAGGTGATACTCATTGTATCTACCACTGTTTTTTTTCATTATTGATATTCTTATTGTTATGCACCACGAGAAGTACATTGCAAGTTATTAGATGTTTAAACACACCCATACTGTCCGTTGCTTTCAGACAAGGCAGAGGAGGTCACCTCTAAGTAACTTATAAGAAGAATATGACAGTTTCTGAAGCCTTTCTGAATTGTTCAAGTTTTTCAGTTTAATGACTTTTCTAGCGAGGAATTATACCCTAAGTTGTTTTGTGTACCCTGTTCACAGGAGGCTACGAAATGCAGTATAGTAACCATGGGTCAGATCAGTGAAGAATAAAGGTATAAAATAATCATCCCAGAGAGACTAGATGTGCCCATTATAATTGTACATGACACAGAGTATGATGTTCCTTTTTTTCTTTTTTCTTAGATTCACATTGGTCAAAGTTGAATTGTTTACCATCCTCTTCAGTCTTCTAGATCTTCAATGATTGTCCCCTGCTTATAACTGGTTGCACTTTTACTCAGGAGTTTGCTAGTTAAACTAAGTGCACTAAGGACAATGGAACGATGTATTCTTCATTATAAACAAAGCAAAAGGACATACAAACCATAAATCTGACTCACACCTCATATGTTACAAAAATTAGGTGTTCCATGTTTTTCTGTTTGGCATACATTGCTGTGATCTAATTTGTGTAACACACTGCTACCTTAACAGGTTGAGAGTTCTTCCAACATATACTATAGACCATGGCAACTGACAGACCATTTCTCATGTCTCATGAACATACTTCTCAACTGCCCAGATTTTTGTTTCATATTTTTGGTCTGTTCTTCATAAAATGTGTGGTTTTCTGGCAAACCCGTGAAGATTTAATTTGATAAATAATAACAGACATTTGTGTTTCAGACTTCATGTCCTTCAGAAAATGCATGATAACACAATGCCTTTTATTACATTAGCTTTCTAAATTTATAAGGGCACTGTTTAAAATTTGTCCCTATTTTTGGGCTTTTGTTCCCTCATTATTTTTGGCATTGTCCAGATTTCTTGTGCTAAGAGGTTGAGAGGTATGTTCATGAACATTGTTTATTACATTAAGGTGCTTCATTCTACAAAACTGAACTCTGTTTGTCAACAGCAATCTATTCTGGAAGGTCATTCATTGTAAACATAATTCATAACAGTGCAACTTTTTTTCTGAGACGGCTAAAGCCATGTACATAACTTCTGGCTACAGAGAGTGGATCCACTACAATTAGGGGTCCTGAGCCTGTAAATGTCCCTGAAAGTTTACTATGACTACACTGCTATGACATTAAATGCTATTCGCAGGGCTATAAATGAGCATGCAGAGGGATATTTTAACCTATTTGGTATTCAGTACAGTTTTTTTCCTGTCTCCTTGGTTTATTTATTGATTCCAAGCCACCACATGCATTTTCCAGTCTCTAGGTGTTTTTCCTCTTTTGTATCCAGCATTCTGACATGTAACTTCAAGAAAATTGTCACTTTTATCCACACAGTAGAGTTCCTTGACACGTAGATGAGGGTTACTATGTAGCCACAAACGCAAGACAAAGTGACTCATTCATTCTCTTTAGCTACCCCTTTATGGGAATGCAATATAACCAATGCAAAACCTAGTATTTTTTTATTTTCTTTTGGATTTGATAATTTATCATTGTTAACTGATCCAGAGCATATGCAGAACATATGCAGCAGATTTGTGATACTGAGTTATTAGGCATATAGTAGGCATAATATTATAGCGTAATATAGTATAATATAGACTATTATAGTGGCCCATAATCTATTTGAATACACTGCTATAAGAGAATGCTCTTAGAGTAACCTTCCAGTGACCTGAATGTGCTACTGTAATTACAGATACCATACTTTCAATGGGCTACAGCTGGAAGTCTCTTCCCACACAAATATTTGTTAAATGTCATTACTTGCATTGGGCTAACTGCTTCCTTGACAGAGTGAGGATAATTAGATGCGGAATCCATCTGTCAGTTTGAAGCAAATATTTTGAGCTCCCACATGTCATCTGGAAGCCTATGTAATAGACTGGCACCTATTCCAACTAGCAAAACATCCCATGGCAGACGGAGAGAATCAAAGTTTGTTAACACCTTGCCTTATAATCTCATTTCTTTGGTTTCCATGAAGACCCATTCTTACATTTCTCACAGTGTGGTGATATCCTATAATGATGCCTTTAGTGCATGTATACCATTTCAGAGGATTAATTATAGTAGTTATTCAATCATAACTACAACGTTATTTGCAATGCAGTGTGTGTTTGGGGTATTTTTGCACGTCCTGAATATTATTTTGTGATTTTTGCTGCTCACCTTAATAATCAGCATGTTCACAATAAACATATTACCCTTTAAAAATAATATTTGTCTTTTTTAAAGTATATACTTTAACCTGTCCAGGACCATCTGCAAATTGTTCAGGTGATCTTTATCATTTTTAATGCCACCAAGATGTCATTATGGTGATATTATACACTTGGAATTCCCCACAGAACTTGGCTTATTACTATCTGCTGCAAAGCTGGCACACAGGCCACTAAAAACAAGTTGGTTATGCCTACATAAGCCATAGTGTATGTTAGCAGTTAAAAACCTTTCCCTCTGCATTTGTTCTAAAAAAGAGTTTTTATTAAATGTTAATACACTGTAAAACAATGGGAGGTATTCATAGTTCATGACTTCACATATTCATAGCGATAATCCACAAAAAGTGGCCCTATGAGATTATGCAAATCCCAGATTGTCAGGACAAATAGAGAAATGCAGAGGAATATTTTCTGAACACACCCCCTATCAGAAATGTTAGCATGTTTTAGGCATAACTGATATGGGAATAGCTGCTACACTGTTAAGGTGGTTTACATGCATGTGCATGAGTTCCATTCATTGACATGAATCTAGAATGAGCTCACTTGCATATTACGTGTTTAAATCACCTTAAAGTTGTACCAGAAAGCAGCCATTTTCAGTCAAATACAGACATGAAATGGGAGCTGATATGTTGCTTCAGCATACCTGGACATTTTTACTGGAGGGGTCACTTGGGTAATTGTTTTATTTTGATGCTTGTGCATACCAGGAAATGTTACTGAAGGGGTCACTTGGGTGAAAAGTGTATTTCACTGCCTGTGCATACCTGGAGATATTACTGAAGGGGTCACTTGGGTGAGATGTTTATTTTACTGCTTGTACATACCAAGGCATGTTACTGAAGGGGTTGATTGGTTGAAATATGTATTCCAGTGCTTGTTCATACCTGGATATATTACTAAAGGGGTCACTTGGGTGAAAATTTTATATACAGGGGCATGTTACTGAAGGGGTTGCTTGGGTGAATGCTTCATTTTGGTGCTTGTGCATACTAGGAAATGTTACTGAAAGGGATTGCTGGAGGAGATAGGGAAGTGCTTGTATATACATGATCAGACTGCTGAAGTGATAGCTGAACAAAATAATTTATTGCGTTATGTTATTGCCATGCATACTTAATACAAACTAATGAAGGGGTTACTGGGAAAAGTAATTCATTTTTATGTCAGGGAAGTGATTGACTCCAATATTAAAGGGAAAGTACTGAATTTAAGATCGGATGCTCATACTGCAGGAACGTCAGACTATGAATTGCTAAACCACATCATTAGCATACTACACTTTGCAACACTTCTTATTTGCATCTCAATATTTTTAGACCTTGTGCATTAGTGTAAGTGGCCTCACTCATAAGCATCATAAATACCCCTATTCCATTTGCACAAGCAGCTATGAAAACCACTCAATATATTATTATTTGTAATAACCAACAGGCAAAAACAACTATTTACAATATTGTCTACATCAGTTATCCAACCTGTAATCAATTTCTATTCAAAGAAAGAACTAAAATGTATTAAATAAACATACTATTATAAAACTCCTAATTTAATACTTGTCTAATAAAACATTTAATTTTAACAAGTTATTATAGTAAGAGAAAGTTTATTCTGTTCTCATTTTAATAGTGACTAACTTGTTTTGGCATACAGTATTCGCAACATTTATAAATTCATTAAATGAGACAGTAATATCTATCTTTTTTTACAATTCAATGTAATAAATTTCCTAGCAATACTCAGCAAACTCCAAAAAAGAAGGTATTGCATTCTGGGGATACTTCTAGGATTTGGAACATTACAAAACACTAGTGATTTAGTTAAGTTAAATTTGTCTGTCCACAAAGCTTCAAAAATCTATTAATTTCTTCTCAAGAACGTTTTATTATATTGTAAACACAAAAAATATTGGCAATTGGCTTTTCACATAGATTTGCATCTCAACATCAAATATCTTTTTTGTACATAAGTTCAATTTTATGGGAGGTAATAAAAGTTCTGTGTATAAAATTCCATGAAAATAATTTCCAGTATAAGTAAGATGTATTTTTCTTTGAAGATGATATAAAATTAAGTACTTATCTTCGACTAATCCACTAGTATGACTAATTATGGCAAAATAATCCCAATAACTATTTTTAACATGTAATCTTATTTTTCTTAGTAATATATATTTTAGATAAATACATTTTCCCTAAATCATTTTCTGAATCAATATTATTTGAAAATCTTATAAATAGTAGAAATGTACCTCTTATTATATAATCCCTTAAGTCAGTTTTCAAAGTTATAAATTGCCTATTTATCTCTATAGTTAACTAATTTTTTTGTATCAGTATCATACTTATTCATAATGAAGTCTGAAGTAAATAATTTCCCTCCATTTATCATCTAATACCCAAACATCCAATTTAATTTTTTTTTTCAATCCAGCACATTGGAGGCATTTAGAGTATTAATACAATCTACAGGGATGGCTATTAGAAGCATTGTAAAGAACCAAGCTTCAAATCAGATTTTTTTAAAATAAAGTTTTTAAATGCAATTCAAACCTTTATATAGTATGAATCAGATGATTTGTTAATATTTTAGCAAAACATCTCTTTAGCAGGCATTTAAAGTTATTTCCTGAAATCTGATTATGCTGTCTAGCTATACTATTATTTCCAGTTAAGCAGATAGTCTCATGAAGTTTTTTTTTCCATTTGGCTGAATAATTAATATTTAACCATAATGTTACAATTTTGATGATTGAAGAGCATGCATATAATTCTGTATCAGGAAATTCCACTTCATCATTTATCAAATCTCTTGTATGATGACCTAATGCCAATCTTGGTTCATAGGTTCATAGGCTGGTACTAGGCTATCGGCCCTAGGGCCTATACAAGCCTAGCCATAATAATTCCCTGGTTATTTCTTCCCACACTATTTACTTCCCCCTACTTATGGTTTATTTGGGAACCAGAGAAATTTTAAATATAGACCCTTAAATTGTTTTTTAAACTCTTTAAAATGGAAAAGCAACATCAAGTGAATTATATATAATACTTTTGGTAAGATAATCATCTTAATGAATATTAACCTATCTTTCACGGGAAAAATAAAAACATTTTATTCCATTTGTTTATTAAATTGTTAATAGAGTGCAAAATGCTGTTATAATTAATTTATGCTATTGAATCACAATTATGTGACAGTGCAATTCTGAAATATTTAGTTAGCATTTTATCACAATTAAATTCTGTAAACGTTTTAATAAACTCATTTGATTCATTATTAATTAATAAATTATTTGTTTTACTGTTATTAAATCTTAACCCTGATATAGATTAAAACAAGTAATTAAATAAGCAAAAGATGTATCAATATTATCAATTCTCAATACATTATCATCTGCAAAAAGCTGGGTTTTAGATGAATAACAATCACTTATTTTAAATTGTTCTATATCTAAATTTGATCTTATCAAATTAGTTAACTGTTCTATCACCAAATCAAAGCAAAGTGAAGCAAATAATATGGGAGATAATGGGAAACCTTCTTAAGTGCCTTTGCAAATTTTTATTGGTTGATAAACAAATGAACCTAATTTAACAAAGGCAGAGGAATTCTAATAAAGGTAATTAATAAGCTGTATGAAAGTATTTAAATATTATACACTACCAGAACAGAAGATAAATAAAACCAATCAACATAATCATATGCTTTATTTACATCTGGACTAACTA
This sequence comes from Protopterus annectens, assembly GCF_019279795.1. Lineage (NCBI taxonomy): Eukaryota > Metazoa > Chordata > Ceratodontiformes > Protopteridae > Protopterus > Protopterus annectens. The sequence goes on along the minus strand of NC_056751.1, from coordinate 43,666,657 downwards.
TTGATATATCTGTTTTCATATTATTAGCATAATCAATTAATATAATTATTCTTATAATATTTTCATAATGTTGTCTGGTTTAAAACCCATTTGATCCTCATTAATTACCAAAGGAAGAAAATGTGTAATTCTGTTAGCATAGACATAAAAGAGTCTGTAATCAATGTATAATAAAGATATGGGCTTATAAGAGGAATGTAGTGACACATTTTTATCTTGCTTTAAAATGGGAGAAATACGTGTATATTTCAAAGATGGAGGAATATTAGATAATTTTCTTACTAGAGAAAATACTCATAATAAAATAACTAATCCCTCCTTTGGTAATAATTTGTATATTTTAGGAGTAATTCCATCATTACAAGGAGCTTTAGTATCCTTTAACTTTTTTATTTGTTCTATTAATTCCATCATCATAATGGGTTTCTCTATTCTCTTTTTTCCTTAGTTAATTTATTGTGCATATTATTTCTTAAGAATGTTCTGACTACTTCTTTTTGTGACATAATATCATTTGTTTTATTAAGTTTTTCACAGTAAATCCTAAAGCTAGCCAAAATCTTTCTTCTACCTGTAGATTTTTCATTGCTACCCAATACAGAAATTTCTTTAATATGATTAGATTTTATATATTTTTTATCTAATTGCCAATGTATTCATAGAACAGGATTGCAATTTTATTTTTTCTAAGTTAATTGGAACTTTATGCTGTAAAATGTCAAGATATGTTGTGTTCAAATAATTCATGTTACCTAGTAGCTATCTGTATTACCATTTTAAATGTTGTGTTTTAGTTTATCAGTCTATATTTTCAATTTTAATAATTCTTTATCCTGTTGTTTTATGTACCAACCCATTATTTTACCATATAAATAAGTATTTAAAAAGTTCAGTAAGATCACATCTGATTACATTGCCATTGTAATTAATCTCTACAAATTGTCGAATTTCCTCAAGAAACCCCTTTTTAAATTCCTTTCATTTTATTATTTTATTTATTTTATTTATTTTATTTCCATTTGTTTATTTGCATTTGTTTACTGGGATGGTCCACTGGGCCAAAAAGTGCCTATTTTCATTGAAGGCCAAGGGAGAAAAGCTCCACAGTGATTTATGTATACAAAAACAACACATCTAGCAAATACAACAAGAGTTGACAATGAAATAGGTTTTTAACAAAATAATAAGGCAATGAGGCAATACAGTTATAATAAATCTATCTACTCTTTTATTAGATATGCAAATAACCTTGTGCAGGAAATTACATTTCTTGGCTTAACTTGCATATCATACATAATAGCATTATGGTCTAATAATAGGCATGATACCACATTAACTTTTACTACCCGAGAAACTCAATCATTTGATATAAAGACCCTATCTATTCTAGACTGAGTTCCAAACATGTATGAATAATGAGTATAAAATAATGAATCAGATACAAAAAAGTATTAATATCTTTAAAATTAAATAATTCAATAAAATTTAATAAAGACTGCAATCCACTAAGCAATACACCACTCCACCAGTGAATCCAAAAGCAGTTTATTCCCAAAACACAGACAAGTTAAGCATTCTTCCCTAAAGAAGGACTTCATCAAAACAACTTGTAAAACAACCCCAGTCCTTATATAGAGAGAGCACGTACCCCATTAAAACAATCAATTAAACCATAATTGAATAATGAACACCAATAAAAGGGTGTAAAATCCATTAAGACCTATGTATCTAAATGTGTATAAAAATTATTCACACATAATACACTTAAAATACAAAAGCTATAAACAAAATAAAAAATAAACATTTGGACCACTATCCCAGAATTTGTTTCAATTTCAACAAACATATGTTAATATTTTCATTAATTCCTGGGACCTGTGTGGCTTAGTTGCCACTTAAGCTCACAAATATCCAAATGTACATCAAGCACCCTACCCTGAGCATACTTAACTAATTGCTGTAAAATCTAGAATTTAAACACATGATCATTATATTCATGCACTTGTCTGCATAAAGCATTGGTCTTTTTTTCCATTTCTAATATCTAAAAGGTGCTCACTTATTCTTTCTTTAAAACGCCTACTAGTCTTCCCAACATAAAATGTGGAGAATTTTTGGCACTTAGCTAAATAAACTACATTTTTACTGTTGCAGTTGAAATGCCCTGTTAAGTGAATATTTCTACCATTCAAACTAAATTGGCCCTTGGTTTCCAGCCCACTCTAGAGTTAGTGGGAATTTCAAATGTAGTATGGAGTCCTGTTGTAGGAACATTCTGGAAACCAAGGACCAAGTTTCCATTCCATACCACTTACTAAATGAAGATTGTAGTCATAGTATTGAAGTCAGCTTTACCATAAGAATAAACTACCATTTATGCATATACTAAACATGTAAAAATACTTATAGAACATGTTTACTATTCAAACACTGTGAAGATCTAGACAGTTCAGAGGTATGATTTCGTTCATTTCTATTAGGTTTATTTGTTCATAAAGGTAGTGCGGCTGTTCTAGTATCATCCCTAAGCATTTAATTGTTGACATACAGAGAAAGTTTTCACTTAACTGATATTGTGGGGGGTCAGGTCTTTTGGTCATATTTGTTACTTTTCTGAATTTAAATTAATATAGGAATCAAGAAGCTATTTTGGCAGTAATAAGAATCTGTCCTGAAATTTAATTTAAGCTGTTGAATGGTTAGAATCAGGCAAGGTAAAGCTGTATTATCCATTCACTGAATATTGAATAATATTGAATAATGGAACCATACCCATCTAGATAACGCAAAGTAACATTTTCACATTTAGTAAAATATAGTTTTATATAAAAGCAATTGAAAAAATTATATATAGACTGCACTGTAAATTCAACATACATCACAACTATGTATTTACAATAATAAGCAATATTCAAGTATACATTTAGAATTTTAAACTATTAACACTGTTTATTTATTATTTAGACTTGTGATTATGTAAAGTTTAAAGCAATTATCATAAGTGTTTAAATGTATACATAAATGCACAAAAGTTTAGACAGATATAATTCCTCAGATCCCACATATATATCCTTGCATAACATGCCTTGAATCTGATATAACTTCTGACTTACTCCCAGAGTCTGGCATCATAATGGACAGTCACAGAGATTATTCAAACCTACAATGATGCAATTAATACAATCACTCAAGACTATGGTAGGATCAGACAGGTATGAAACTTTAAGTCTGTTTTAAAGAGAAGAAAAAGATATTTACCATGACACATAAAACCAGCAAGACCATTGATGAATCTGTCAACTATTAATCCTGATATGCGTCCTCATCTTGCAAAGTAAATAAGCAGCTAACTCAGAAACCACATTCATCATCTCCACTACTTTGATTTCCATTTCACCTGGCAAGACCAAAAAATCCATAACCAATGTACCAGCCAAAACCCAGCCCAAATCTCATATTTAAAACAAACACTAAAGACAAGGAAAGTACAGACCAAAGTAAATATGTCATCTACAGCCACAGTGATCCAACATATTCATCATGGACATACCCAAAAGCTTTTCTGCAATACAAAAACAACCTTACCCCCACTGCAGCAAAACAGAAAGCTTGCAGATCTTATATACACAAATAAAAACAGTTTGCTTTTTTATATTACTACAAATGCTAACCAAAATAAGGAAGGCATTTAAAATATAGATTAATGATACCAGACATTTCAAAAAAGAAAGAAAACAGGGGAACATAAATAAAAAAATAACAAAGGTGCAGTGTATATAATATTATTAAAACTATCTGTAAGACAAAAACTGCCTTAACTATATTAAGTATAATAAATAATTCTCCAAATTGAGTACTATAAACTATAAAAACAGAGATAATTCTCTTAATTATTAGTAGATTGTCTTAATTTTTCTAAACTTCTAGTATTATATAGTATTTAACAGCACTCTACATTATATACATATAAGTACTATTAATTGTTCTGAAGTATATATATGTATACACTTATACTCCAAATCAAATCTTGTCATGGTGCCTGTAACAACCTCTGATTAAATGATAAAAACACAGATTTCCAGGGGGGGTGACTCCAACTCTTTATTTCTCAGAGAATGATAACTACACAGATGTCCAGCGGGGTGACTTTAACTCTTTATTTCTCAGAGAATTCCCATTCTCTGTAACAGGCTCTCCATAAATCCTTCCTATCCCTATTTAAGTTCAACTTAGACTAGTATTTGAGTAATCTAAAATTTACACCTGGTCTGGCTCCTACATCTCTGATGGACAAATGCAGTCAGTAAAACACCTCTATAAATTGGGTCTATATTTGATAATCGAACTTTCAAAAGTTCGACTGTCATATAGTCTACACCATATGATCGAACTTTTAAAAGTTAGAAAATCTAATAAAAAAAATAAACTACACAAAATAACTTACCTGAATGTTTTAAACAGGGGGACATGCCCCACTGAACCCCGCCCCCCACATGGGGGGATGTGCCCTCCACACCCCTGGTCTTTAAATATACCAACTCCGTGATCACACTACAGTGCAGCAAAGGGAAATCTTCCCATTCCGTGTTGTATGGAGATCTCCATTAAAACGTTCAAACTTTCAAAATTCAATCATATGGTGTTGACCATATGACAGTCGAACTTTTGAAAGTTCGATCATCTAATATAGACCCTATAAATCAAATATAAATCAAATTTGTGGGACTCCTTTGGGTTGCATGGCTAGGCTTTTAAGGGCCCTAATGGTCATTAGCCTAGTATACACCTATATGAACCAAGACACATATACACATACATAAATACATATATAAACATGTAGACATACATACAAGACATACATCTACAGACATATGTGTTCTCAGACAGAGTTAAGGAGCATTTAATGGCAGTGAGACATAAAGATGGGAACAACATACTGGGCAAATATAATGTTTCATGCAGTGATTTTACATCGTTTAAATTTTTGGTGCTCAGATAGCTTAAATTGGAGATTGTGATACTTTACTGGAACTGAAAGAACTGAAGTTGCAGCTCCTGCTTAACGCGGAAGCTGCTCCAGAGTTAAATGAGAATTTATGAGAATTTAAACTTGAAATGTGCACTGTGCTGGTTCACCTAAATCTCACACATTGTTTTTTATCTATTGGCTAATATATAGGTGGTTGCAAATATATTTAAATCATAGGGCTCCCATAAGCTATTATCTTGTTTTATTGCATTGTATTGAGATTACTGTTTAAAATGCTTTGTTGCATGACTTTTATATCAGTTTCTGAAGAAGTTCTTCTGCAATAAAGAATGAAAGTGCTAAAACACATGCTTGGTTCCCCCTCTGTTTTTCCATGAGTCTTTGAAGCATTTTATTTTATTTGTTCTTTTTCTTCTAAGTGGTTTTTAGTACATAAGACATATAAATGAGAGAGAACAAGATGAAGGGGTGCTATACCTTATTATATTAAGAAAGTTGAAATATTATTTTTATTTTATTATTTATTTTACATTTGTTGACCGGGCTGGTCTAGCTGGATACATGTCCATTTTCAGCAGAGGCCCGGGGAGAAAAGCTCCACTACAACATGCTAAGAAAGTAACCGACATACATAATATTCTAAGGAGATAAAATACAGGTAGAGAACAAAAAAAACATTTTTAACATATATATAAATGAGAACAAAGATAACAACTAGTAATTAATTCACGATTCCTTCACGGTGGAGGTGAGGTGGGGAGGAGATACTAGATGAGGGGATGATAGTCAACTAGTCTACCATGGATTAAAGAGTCTAGCGAAGTGGTTGTTGGCTAGGTTTAGTCTGGTTTAGGGCAAGGGCATAACCAGTGTGATTTCAGAAATTGGCTGAGGTTAATTTTGAAGTTATGCATCTTAAATTGTTGGGAAGTGCATTCCAGGTTTTCCCTATGGAGTTGGCATAGATGGCATCCCCGCCAGAGTTCTTGGATATGATGGTTTTAATTTGAACACTATGCACTGAACGGAGGAAATTCAGGTTTGAATAGGGTGGAAATACTTTGGCCAGAGCAGGGACTCTGTCAGACTGGTTAATTATTTTAAATACTTCCGTAAGTTGAGTGAATTTGAGAAGATTGGGCAGTTCAAGCCAGCCAAGTTTCTTTAGGTTAAGGCAATGATGGGTACGGTATGGGGTTCCTGTTACAAATCTTGCTATGTGATTATAGGCGACAGTGAGCATGTTGAGTTCACGCTTATTGAGGAAAGATAGGATAGATGAGGGTAGAGAGAAGATGAGTTCGAGCAATGGTAAGTTTGGTGTGAGGAGTTAAGAAATACCTAATACATTGACCCAAGTTTTTTATTGACTGTCCTGATGGTGTTGCTAATGTGAGTGTCAAATTTCAACTTGTGGTCAATTGTTACTCCTAATAGTTTAGTGTTGGGAACAGGGTCTATGATGGTCCCGTTGGTGGATTTTACATGGAATGAGAGACTATTAGGAAAAAGAGGATCATTACCTAGGGAGTAGCTACTGATGGAAAAAATAGTAGCATCTTGGTTTTGCAGGATTTAGTAGTAGTTTCAATTCAGTGAACCAATTTTCAATTTGAAACAGTTTTGGGTCTTTATTTGTAGTTGTGAGAGAGAGATGTCAGAGCAGATCAGGGTGGAGTCATCTGCATATTGAATGCAGGTATAGCTAGGTGAAGATTGTTGATGAAGACTGAGAATAGGAGGGGACCTAATATAGAGCCCTGGGGGACACCAATGGTATTAGGTAGTAGGTCAGATAGCCTGTCTTGCCATTGTACAGCCTGTTGCCTACCAGTGAGGTAGGCTTTAAACCAATTTAGGGCTGGGTTGTCTAGATGAAAGCCTTCCAGTGTTTGGAGCAGTAGTTGGTGGTTGACCAATAGGTCCAGAAAGAGAGCAGAGGAAATGAGTTTATTGTTGCGGTTATTGTTAATTGAGTCAGTAAAGGAGATGAGAGCAGTGGTGGTACTGTGATGGGGGCGAAACCCATGTTGGGAATTGGACAGGAGACAATTGAGGGTAAGGTAGTTCATAAGTTGTCTGTGGACACACCTCTCCATGATTTTAGCTAGTGGGGACAAGATTGCTATCGGTCTGTAGTTGGAAGTTTCCGTGGAGGGACCACCTTTGTGGAGAGGGATGATATATGAGATTTTCCAAATAGATGGGATTATGGATTCTTTTATGGATCTATTGATCAAGATAGATACGGGATAGGAGATAACATCTGACGCTATCTGAAGGTATTCTGGAAGGTGATCTGCCGCTAAGGTGGTTGGTTTTAGTTTTTTTAATAGAGAGCGGATGTACTGGGTAGGAACAGGTTCGAGTTTAAAGGAGGATGGAGTTGAGTGGAGAGGAGGTGTTAGTAATCTGGGCTAGGGACTGTATGGTATCCGTGAAAAAGGAGTTAAAGGCGTTGGCAATTTCTACAGGATTTTTCCCTATAAGTTTCTCAGGGGTGGGGGTGGTAGATTTGCCAGGATGGAGGAGGTTATTAAATCCGGCCCAGAACTTTTTTGGGTTATTCTGGTGTTTGACCTGGAGTTGGCAGTAATACTGTTTTTTGTCTTGGACGATGGCTGTTTTAGTCGAGTTTCTGAGTTGTTGGAATTTAATGCGGTCCAGAGGAGTTTTGGTAGCTCTCCACTGGTCCCAAGCCTGATCACGGAGTTTAATTTTGGTTTTAGTCTCCTGGTTAGCCAAGGTGCTATTTTAGTTCTAATTTTCGAATGGGTCTAGTATGCTGAGGAAAGTATTGTTGAAGTATGTAACACTCTCCTGAAGGGGTAGGGTTTTGAGGCACGACCAGTGACAGGATTTAAGTTCAGCAAGAAAATGTTGTTCGTTAAATTTCTTCTTATTTCTTACAGATCTATATAGAGGAGGGCTAGTTGTAGGGCTTCTGTGTTTGATAATATAGGTGATTAGGTGGTCGCTAAGGTCATTAGAAAGGGTTCCAGATGTATAGTTTTTTGGATCCTTATTGGTAAGTATCCAGTCAATGGTGCTTTCTTTTTGTTGAGCATTTCCTATTCTAGTTGGAGATGCAATGTTTTGGGTGAAGCCATGTAGGTTGATTGGAAGGGGGTTACTTTTTGCCGTGCAGTGAGACCAGTCAATATTAAAATCCCCAAGTACTATGGTTTCTTGAGGGTAATTTGTTGTTAGCCAGCTAAGAGATATTAGATTCCAAATAATTTATTCAAATTAAGTTAGACTGAATGGCTAAAATACAGTAAAATGTTCATTTGTCTTATAATTTTTTTTGTACTTTTCATTGTTCTTCCTACCATTTCTATCAGCATGTCTCTTCAGTGATGTAATACTCCAATCCATGTCTTCTGATTGGTCTAAAATGTTGTTCTTTTGAATATAATTAACAGCTTTATCAATGGAGTCAAAAGTTTTCTGATCATCTGGGAGAAAAATTCTTAGCTTGGCTGAAAACAATAAATTCACTTTAATTCCTATTTTTTCAGATCCTTTATTAATGGTAAACACACTTTATTTTCACTACCACTGAAGATGAGTAATCATTGTCAAATCTGATTATAGCATTGACCATTTACTAGGGGGGGTTAGTCCATGCAGTCTTCAACAGCAATTCTTTATCTTAACAGGAAATAAATTGGACAATAGCAGACCTCAGTGGAGAATTTTTCTTTGTAAAAGGATTTGTCAAGGATCCATAGGCTCAAATAATCCCAAAAGATAAAGCCTCTGGAAAGTTTAAATTTTTGGGAAGCCAGGAGGTTAAGAACTTAACAATATTATCCCCTTTTTTCTTTTCATGTAATCTGAAAATTCTGATGTTATTCCTCCTCGATCAATATGGAAGATCATCTATTCTGTCTAGAAATTAATTATTTTGCTTCAAAAGAAATGTATTGTGGTTTTGTCCTTTAGTTACTCTGCCATCAATGTCATTTAGTGCTTTTTCTAGTCCAGAAAACACTTTTGTGTCAAAGTTTATCTATTTTTAGTAAAAGATTTTGAATGCTAAGGTGCAAAGTCTGTAAAGTCTGTAACTCTTTTTTAACTGACAGTTCTTGTGAAGCAGTTATCAGATGGCTCAGTTTCAAAAATCACATCTAAGCCTTTTATGTGAAATTTTGACAGGAAAAGTATAAAAAAGTTATTTTTAGATAAATGTCTTCAGCAGTTTCTTATGATAATGTCTTTCAAGCTTGATGAGATTACACAGTTTCTGAGAAATAAAATCCTGTCAGACATATTAAGACAGCAGAGCAAATTCCTGTTACTGCTAGCAGTTCACTTTCTTGGCCACACCCCCTTTCCTCTTCATCTGCAAGTATATCTGTGTTTGTTAGTCTTTTTAATATTTCCCTCCTAGTGAGGATACAAACAAAATCTTCAAGCAAAGGTATAGAACCTTACATCAAATTTAATACTAGTATATTAGCAACATTGAAATCCCTGCAAAAATATCAACATTTCCTGACTCACCTAGGAACTGTGGGCATGGCCCCCTTACTCTATTTCACTTCAAACACTATTCCTATATTTTCTGACTTCTGTAATCTCACTTTCACTTTAGGTCTGAATGCTTATGGCACTGGATAAGCTTTTGTAAAATATGAGGCCAACGTTTGATTCTGCTTCAGTTTCCGTCCTTTAGTTCTTTCATTAGCTCCATTTTTTAGTAAACAGTTGTCTGTCATCTACCAACACGTGTGATAATGTTTTTAGAATTTGCTTTATTGCCTTCATCCTGGGTTGAACTATTTTGTATCTTAAGTAACTGTTGAGTCACTTTTCCAATTGAGTTCCCTACCAAAGGCTTGTGGTGCTGATGTTTATATATACAAGCCGAGTGTCTATGTTTTTCCATTATGCATCATGAATACCTTCATCATGCCCTTAGGGGCCATTTTACTATGTGTAAAGGACTCTAATACCCTTTGATATTTCAATACTACAAAAGAAAACATTTAATTGTACTGAAAGACTGAAATAATAGACAACTTTATTCTTGTAGCTACCTTCATTTAACTTCATTGTTGCCTCTTGTCAATACTTCACATAATTTTTCAGCTTCTTTGACTGTGTCTTATTTTTTGTGTTACCCACTTTTGCATCTTCTACTAACTTCTATTTGTTTTTTCTGCATTTGTTTTACTCATTGCACCCCCTTATACAATCTTTAATTTTTTATGTTCTCTCAGGCCAGCCTTTCTTTTTAGAGTTTCTAGAGTTTTTGTCTTTGTACCCATAGTCGGATTCATCAAAGACTTACTTTGCTAATGAGTGCACATTATACAAGATTCTGAACATAGGCTACGGCAAGGCTTTGTGCTGACTTATGTTTGTTAAACAGTTTTCCAGACCAGTCAGATCTTTATCTTGCAGTGCCATTACACTTGCCGTGCCAGTCTTTTCACTTGCATGTACCAATACAACCTTCTCTCAGCAAAGATCCGTCTATCTGAAACTCTCTCCCTGACAGCTTCCCATACTTTCTGCCTTCATCCAACAGCTGGAATTGCATGTAAAGTAACAAACTTAACGCACTTGTACTAGATTAATTTCATAGCATCCTAAACTTGCCAGCTGCCTGATGTAACTCTGCAGGATTTGTGTATCATGGGGCATATATTGCATTGAGCAGTACTATATATTCTCTTGTATATAGTTGTGCAAGCTTTATTATTTCTCATGGCACATTATCCCACTGCATTGTAATTTATCCGTTTTCATTATTTTCTTTTATTTCCTTTCTTTGTTTGATTAGATTGTGACTGAAAAGGGCCTGCAGTGGTCTTGTTCAGCTTCATTTTATTAATAGCACTTAACATTGCAACTCAGCTGCCTATCTGAACATCACAATGTTTAGTACATTCTATAATGCTACTTTTTTCTTTATAATACTATTTTTTGTATGTACTTGTGTATTAGTTAGACCTTTTTGGAACTTGCAAAGTTCTGATAAACTGCATTGCTCTCTCATACAGCCAAAAATGACTTCAAGTACTCAGTGGTTCTTCCTGTGGAATCTGAATTATTTTGGAGTTACCAAAGATTCTCAGCAGTTCTATTCTATGCATATATGATCGTGATATTTCATGTAGTTTATTGATGATGATAGACTGTATAATACATCACATGTTTTTACATCCATCACTAAGACCCTCCGGCTGCCCCCCTCCCCATTTTTTCATTTTTTTTTTATTTCTCAGTAAAGCTTTACTGTTTCAGTATACATTATGAACTTTTCCAAATGAATATCAAAATGTGCCACACCATCCGCATTTTTTTATCAGTTAGGTGTGTCACATTTATTAGCCATTATAGTGCTAAAACATTCCTCCATACAAAAGCACCCTTTACAAACATTCCCTCATATGCAAACACACAACTGTCTGCTCCAATACATAACCAACTGGTGCAGCAGCAATCAAAGCAGATCAAGTTTTGTACCCCCTTAAGCCACCCACTGTGAGGTCATTGAAACTCAAAGCAGAAGTATATATTTGCTCATTCCCTGAGATACTGCAATTTCAGATAAAGAATACTGTGATAACACCAGAGAAACACAGATCACTATAATATGCAGCAAGCATAGCTCTCAACTGTGCAGATTTTCACAGAATACCCAGATTTTTGTCTCATATTTTTGATCTGTTCCTCATAAAACTTGTGGTTTTCTAGTAAATCAGTGAGGATGGAATCATTAAATAATGACAGCCATTTAAGCTTCAGTCTTCATATTCCTTCAGAAAATGCATGGCAACACAAAGCCTTTTATTCTATCAAAGTTATAAGATTATACAAGGAGTATTTAAAATTTCTCCCTATTTTTGGACCTTTGTCGCCCAATCAAGTTTGGTTTTGTTCAGACTTCTTGAGCTATGAGGTTGAGAGGCATGGTAGCAAGCATACAGAAATGAATAAAAAGCATGCTTGAGAAACCTTACTTCAACAGCTTGTAAACATGTGCAGCCCATGTTCCAGTACATCACAGGAAACCATAGACAGTGCAGATCACTTAACTCTTTAAGCATATGCCACCTTGGCTAAATAGTTTCCATGCCAAAAGTCCCTCTGTTTAACTTTTTATGCAATTTGTTTCAAATGTTCAGTATCAGAAGTCACTCTGCAAGCTTCATTTCTGCCTCCAGTCATCCAGTGCAATCTCTACCCACTTCCTCTTTCCTTTCTTTACTTGCATCATACCCAGTACTTTAGCTTTTTTATATATTTAGGTCACTCGTTGAAGTTATTTCCAAGCCAAAGCATTTCATGTACTGCTAAGATGATAGTCTTTTCTTTTTTCTACTTAAGTGGTTATTAGATCACAAGAATGGGCCATGCACAGACTTATACACATATACAAACACAAACACACACATACACAAACACACACGCGCACACAGACACACACGCACACACACACACACACACACACACATACACACACACACACACACACACACACACACACACACACACACACACACACACACACACACGCACACACAGACACACACACACACACACACACACACACACACACACACACACACATACACACACACACACACACACACACAACACACACACACACAGACACACACGCACACACACACACACACACACACACACACACACACACACACACACACACACACACACATACACACACACACACAGACACACACACACACACACACACACACACACACACACACACACACACACACACACACACACACACACACACACACACACACACAGACACACACACACACACACACACACACACACACACACAGACACACATGCACACACACACACACACACATACACACACACACACACACACACACACACACACACACACACACACACACACACACACATACACAAACACACACGCACACACATACACAAACACACACGCACACACAGACACACACGCACACACAGACACACACACACAGACACACACACACACACACACACACACACACACACACACACACATACACAAACACACATGCACACAGACACACACGCACGCATACACAAACACACACGCACACACAGACACACACACACACACACACACACACACATATATATATATATATATATATATATATATATATATATATATATATATATAAAGGTCTACGTTGCATGACGGAAATCTCAAAATACTGAATTTCATTTCACTGAGATGACAATACTTACATTTCAAAACAGCGAAAACTCATTTGACTGAGTCTCATTATACTATAAGATTACAATGCTGAATTTCAAAATATTGAATTTTAAGCCATAGACATGCACAATTACAACAACTAACTCTTTCCAAAACTTAAAAATGACTTAGTATCTTAACAGAAATTGGACAATATAAAACCAGACTATGTGGGGGGGGGCTACACCCCTCCACACCCCTCAAACTATATATATATATATATATATATATATATATATATATATATATATATATATATATATATAAACTCCAGGATCACACTACAGTGGAGAAATGGGCATATACCTTTTACTTATCTTACAATACTGTACACAATGACACTGCCACTACTGCCAGGAGTGCACAAAACATCCACCATATTACTATAGATACTTCCCATAAAAATGTAAAGAGACATTCTCACATTTAGAAACACTACAACACTACTTTATATGCTACTGTCAATATTCTGACAGTCAGCACTGTAAATTACAGTAATGTGTTTGTATCAGAAGCAAGTCACTGGTGAAGGGAAACACACATCATGTCTATGGCTTAAAATTCAATATTTTAAAATTCAGCATTGTAAGCGTTCAGTATAATGAGACTCAGTCAAATGAGCTTTCAGTATTTTGAAATTTAGGTATTGTGATCTCAATCAGATGAAATTCAATATTTTCAGATTTCAGTCATGTAAAATAGATCCATATGTGTGTGGATGCATATTTATATATGGATCTATGTCAGAACATCAACTTTTCAGAAATACAGAAAGGCAAACTTCATGCTGTCCAGACCATGTGATCAACTTTCCAAAAAGTCGAATAACACAAAACAACAAAACAACAAAAATCTACCTTTTTTCAAGGCGACAAGCCCCACTGCACCCCCATGTGTGGCCCCCCACAACCCCATGCATGCTATATATACCATCTCTAAGATTGCACTACACCAGTGAAAAGGATAAATTCCCAGATCCCAGCTGTACTGGGATCTCCATACAAAAGCTTTTATCCCACTTCTGCCCAACCACCTTAAATGAAATCTTACAAGGTATCATCTGGGAAGTATTACAATCTCTTCCCTTTGACAATGCTATTGAATTCTTCAATTCAACATTCCTTAGTATCTTAAATAGCTTAGACCCACTCCATCAAAACAGAGTAAAAACTAATCATGCCAGGTAACTTACCAAGCCCACCAAGCAAATCATGACTGCTAGAGCCAAAGCAATAATAAGCCCTCTGACCTCATTCAATATAAACAGCTACACAAACAATTAAAAAGCCTAGTCATTAAAAATAAAAAGAACACTACCTTACTCTTCAAGACCAATATAAACAAAACCCAAAAAAAGTTTTCGAGTGCAATCACTTCCTATCTTTAACCAGGCTCAAATAATAACCCTTGTCCTAATTCAGATAAAACACCCACTGAGATAGCCTCAATCTTTAACTCATATTTTATTGATATCATAGCTAACCTCACTACCACCTTTCCACAAACTCAGCTCAACCCAGGAGGTCCATCTTCACCATGTTCCACTCCTTCCTTTCTACCTAGCTTTTTGCTCTAACACATACTGACCTCCACAATAAAAAAACTCCTTAAATTCAAACCTGGTACTAACACACCTGGCAACCTGCCTGCAGCATTCCTACAACTATCAGTGAGTTCTATTACCTATCCCATCAGCATACTACTTCATGGATCTATTCAGGAGTCCCATGTATTGCATATCTGGAAAAAAGCTTATATTCTGCCTCTTCATTAAGGAGGTAAAAACTCTGACACCTCCAGTTTCTGACTTATCGCTATTCTTTCTCCCATCTCTAAAAGTTTAGAAAAATGTGTTCATACTCAGCTTCTTAATTATCTGGTTCAAAACCAAATCCTTTCTCCTACTCATCACAGCTTCAGGCTAGGTCACAGTACTACCACAGCTCTCATTTCCTTTATGGACACAACTAACTGGGCCTATGATACTGGTAATATTTTTGCCTTGCTCTTTCTCGACCTCTCTAAGGGCTTTGATACAGTATCCCATCCCCTTCTTCTCACCAAACTCTCCAACTTATGCATCTCACTCCAACTCTAAACTGGTTCTCAAACTACCTCACCAATAGGCAACAATCTACCAAATGGCAACATTCTTTCTCACCTTTTCTTAACACAACCACAGGTGTTCCCCAAGGACCATACTGCGCCCCTCTTTTGTTTATCATATTCATTAACAACTTTCATACTGCCCTTAGTCAAGGCACCATCATCCAATATGCAGATAATTCTACAATCATCTGCATTGCCAAGTCCATATCTGAACTACAACTACTTACCCAAAATGCCTTCACATCAACTGAAACTTGGATGTCCAATAATCATCTCACTCTAAACTCCAGTAAAGCTAAACTAATGATATTCACCCCAAAAAACTACCCCTCAACAAGAATGAATTCACTGTTCATTCCCATAACAACACCATCATTGCAGTTATTCCAAGTGCTAAACTGCTAGGTGTCATCATAGATGAAAACATAACATTTTAACTCCATATTCACAGCAACATCAAAAACACATCAAACAATTGGGCATTCTCTACAGGCACAACTAATTCCTTCCTTAACCAGGCCATAAAAATGTCCCTAGCATCATCCGTTCTGCTACCATCTCTATTATTTGGTGTACCTATCCTTACCAACATCCAGTCCTCTTTGAAATACAAAATATATACATGCTACAACAAGACTACTAAATTTGTAACAAATGCAAAATTCTCATCCTACCATTGTTCATCACTACATCAACTAAACTGACTTAAACTTCCACACTCTGACATATTTACAATTAATTAACTGCACATAACTTTACATATAAACCATCAAACTGTTCTGCTCTTTTTTGTTCTACTTACCATGTACCACCCAAATAGACCCCTTAGATCTGAAAACAAACTACTGCACAAAGTTGAAAAAACAAATCTCTCAGCTGGTCAGATGCGTTACTCTTTTACTGTCTCAAAACTATGGAATAACTTCCCACCATCAACTGGAACCACTAGCAGTCCAGCTCTCTTTAAGAAGTCCATTAGACAACACTTTTCCTTTCTCTGGCAGTGCAGACGTGCCAAAACCACACTCCCCAAAACCTGACTCCCTCGTCTATGCCACCATTCCTCATTCTATCTGTATTCTTACACAACTTTTCATTCTCTCAATTTCCAAAAAACTAACCTGCTTGCACTGCCTTCTAAATCTACCAACTACTCATGCCTATAACTTCTTAGTGTTAATAATCTTGAAATGTATATTCTATTTGTACAAGCACCCTTATTACTATAAGTGATACTGTACAATGACTGTAAATGGCTCAACTGCAGCCCTCCTATATCGTACTGACCACAATGATCTATGTGCACTGCATAATGTCATGTATTGTGCACTGTAAATATTTTGTATTGTGTTAAGTTCATATTGTGTATTGTTAATTTTAGTGTGGAGCTTTTCTCTATGGCCATCACTGAAAATGGACTCACCTTGGCCCAGTGGACCTTCCCAGTAAACAAATGCAAATAAATAAATCAAAATTTCAGAATTTAGGGACAGAGTGATTTGCCAGGAAAATACAGATTTTATGAGTAACAGAACAAAACAAGAGACAAAAATCTAGACATTCTGTGAAAATCTACCTAGACAAAAGGTATGCTGCACCATTTTATTTTATCTTTGTTTACCTGAGTAGTGCACTGATCAAAGATGATCGATCACAGCACAGCTGGATAGGGGGGAGGGCATCCCCATATAGCATACCTAGCACCAGGTGCTAACAATCTGTTTCGAATTTTTTTTTTTTAATTTAACAGTTCTATTAAAAAAAGTGCTAAGGAAAAAATCTCAGGTGACAAATCTTACCAGTTCTAAACTTATCACGCTGTCTTCTACAATTATGGTCAGTTGCACTCATACATCTCAATTGTACCGATTTTCACAGAAAGTTCATGTTTTTGCTTCATATTTTTGGTGTGTTCCTCATTAAATTTGTGGTTTTCTGGCAAATCATTAAGGATTGAGGATTGAAGTCACTAAATAATGACATATATTTGAGTTTCAGACTTCATAGCCTTCAGAAATGCATGCTAACACAAGTCATGTTATTGTAACAATTTTCTAAATTGATAACAGCAATATTTAAAATCTGTCCCTATTTTTGGGGCTTTGTCCCTTCATTATTTTAAGCTTTGTCCAAACTTCTTGTACTAAGAGGTTAAGAGGTATGCTTGCACCTGTGTTTGCATGTGTGATGTTACACTGATGGTAGCAGCCAGAGATGTAAGAAAGGTAGAAGGTGTTGTGATTCTGCAGGTGTTATGGCCAGCTGAACTTTAGGTAAGGTTGATTGATCAGTGTACTGTAATATACTGATGTTCCTGCATTGTGTTACCATTTTTTGTAAAAGATAATGTAAGTTAGTAGACAAATTAACACAAAGTTTTGTGTTTGGGGTGTGGTGTTTTATACATGTTTTTCATATTTTTTTCTTCTCCTTCTCCTGTATATCTTCATCTATCCTTTAATGTGGCAGACTAACCTGCTTGTAAAGCTGTGTGGTTCATGCCAAAAACTGTAACGTTTCCCTTTTTTGTTTTTAATATAGCACACTGTTAAGTATTCATATTTGCAGACATTTAAACTGTCATTATCTCAGTTTATGTCACAGCTCTATTCCAGCAGTGCTATGTTGCATATCCTTTCATTAACTTAAACTGCACTTATATAAATTATATTATAAAACGTTAAAATTATGCTGATTTAACAAGAATATATTTAAATCATATTGTTAAATAAATCTCATCTAAAGCACTGCACTTTTAGCAACATGTGCAGTTTACTTGCTGGTAACGTCTAACAGAATAATAACTGGAAATATTATAAAGATAAGATATTATATTTCAGCATGGTACTGTGATTTAGCAGTGCCTTTCTGGGAGAAATCATAATGTGTGTAAAAACAGCACATAGGCAGGGCAAGATGCATAACAATGTTGTGTCTGTGTAGACAACTTAATATATACTAGGCAAACCAATCAGCCATGGGTCTATTCCTGTTGGAACACTTCCCTGAAAAATGGGCCACAGGACAGCTGCTATTAATCCTGAGAACAACAAAAGTAAATAAATAAATGCTTAAAGCAATACTTACATTGTCACCATACCTCTCAACCCTGAAACACTAAAAATAGGAACAAGGGCCCTTCAAAAGTGGAAATAAATATCCAGCTAATAATCTGGACATCTAATTAGCTTAAAACCTGTATGCCAAATACCACACAACTCTTTCTGCTTCCATTAGCAATATGGAATACTACCGAGAAATGCATGTTTAAAAAGTGACAAAACATGGAAAATTTAAGAATGAAATCATTAGACTTCAGTGAACTGTATGAAAAAATTGCTTGTGCCACTGATATGTTGGAAATATAATGTGGTTTTCTGTGAACTAGGCAGCTTCAAAAATCATGGGCCTAATTCCAAAAGGCTTGCCCTCTGAGTTAAGTGACCTCTTAAGTTGAAAGCAGGTGTTTTGGAATCTGGCCCCTGGTGTAAGCCTGTTTATTAATTGTCCTTACACAGAAGTAAGTTACCTATACTAAGAAAAGGCCCAATATGTGATGAGGGGATTCAGACAATTGTGTGAAGGGGTATATCAGGCCTGAAAACAGGGACATACCTTCAAAAATAGGAGCATCATTTGCAGGGGTAAATCAGACCTGAGAATAAGAACATTCCCCCAAAATAGGGACAGTTATGAGTTTAAATTGTTGCCTCTATATTCATTCAGTGCAGTAGACCAAACAATAATGCAAATTGTGTCATTTCAATATTTCAGCAAACACATTCTCATGCAGAATTGTGTTAGTAGCAAGTGTCATAAGTGTAGTATATACTGAAATAATTTTTCAGATGAGTCCACTGAAAATATAGGTACAAGCTGCACATTACAAATGAACAGTCTATAGTTTTAAGGATAAGAACCCCCACCAAACAAGGAGAACCAGCTGTTATGTACTAATCATCACACTTTGGGATAGAATTTGCACCTGCTGGTGTTAGATCAAATTAAATACTAAATGCTACTAAACAGTGTCCTAGGGTATGGTTGGCATTTTGGAACGATCCATCTCGCAGTATGTCTGAATCAAGCAGCATCCAATAACACAAAATAATTCCTTTATTGAATGCAAAAACCACTCTTGAAGACAAACGCTTTCTCTCGGTGTAGTACCGAGCTTTATCAAGTTACACAAATAGCCAGATGGTCTAGATTATATAATAGTCCTAAAAACCACGTGGTCAAGTTAATCAATTAACCTGTTAAATTCATTACAACAAATTTATGTTTGGGACTTATCCACAAACAATAAAAATACATGTTGAATGTAGATGTCATAAGCACAACCATGATTGAAATAGAACATTCATTAAGAAATGTATATAATTTAAAATGTGTACATATATAATGAATATAAGTTGTATATAAATAAATAATATAAAAATGAAGAATAAAAACTGTTGTGTTCATCAAATCCAAAAAAAGTGAATAACCAAATAATGTTAAAATATGAGCAGTAATAAACATTAAGTCCCATGCTCAAACAGAACTGAACCTTTATAAAAATAAACTGAGTGTGATAAAAATATATATGAACAAATAAATAGAATGCTCACAATTAATGCAAATAACCCCACCTCTAGTGGGTGTATATAATTTAATCTGAAATAAAACACTACAATCGGGCCATCCTAAGCTTGAGAACACTACTGATATTTCAATTGTTCATCTAAGGGGGTTGTCTACCTAGGGTTATGTACAACATGTTCAAGCTTTTATATAGGAAAGACTGAGAGACCCCTTAGGAAAAGGATTTATGAACATTTCTATGATGTCTCTAAAGCTAGAGAATCCAATGCATTTTTTAAACATTCCCTAGTTTGTCCTAACATGCAAATTAAATTCATGGTGCTAGAACAGGTAAAACCAGACGCCCGGGGTGGTGACTGGGAGACAACACTAGAATATCATGAGTTGTTGTGGCAATTGAGACTAGATGCTGGTAAGGCACCCGGGCTCAACAACAGCATCAATATCAGTAGTGTGCTCAAACTTAGGATGGCCCGACTGTAGTGTTTTATTTCAGATTAAATTATATACACCCACTAGAGGTGGGGTTATTTGCATTAATTGTGAGCATTCTATTTATTTGTTCATATATATTTTTATCACACTTAGTTTATTTTTATAAAGGTTCAGTTTTGTTTGAGCATGGGACTTAATGTTTATTACTGCTCATGTTTTAACATTATTTGGTTATTCACTTTTTTTGGATTTGATGAACACAACAGCTTTTATTCTTCATTTTTATATTATTTATTTATATACAACTTATATTCATTATATATGCACACATTTTAACTTATATACATTTCTTAATGAATGTTCTATTTCAGTCATGGTTGTGCTTATGACATCTACATTCAACATGTATTTTTATTGTTTGTGGATGAGTCCCAAACATAAATTTGTTGTAATGAATTTAACAGGTTAATTGATTAACTTGACCACGTGGTTTTTAGGACTATTATATAATCTAGACCATCTGGCTATTTGTGTAACTTGATAAAGCTCAGTACTACACCGAGAGAAAGCGCTTGTCTTCAAGAGTGGTTTTTGCATTCAATAAAGGAATTATTTCGAGCTACTGGTGTCGCTGGTGTCGCTTCCTGGCTACGTTCTTTGGTTTCAAGTTTTGGCTTGGTTTTGTCTCAGCATCCAATAACAGCAAAGCAGAGCTAATAAACAATGTGCTTTTTATCCTGGTCTGGCAAAAGCATTACAATAAAAATGACTAAGTAATGAAATGATTCTCTCTGTTGTTGTTACTAGTTTCTGTTAAATTTCTTGCCTTACAATTATGTTATCTATAAAATAACTCTGGCTGTACTAACCATTACAGTTTATATTTAGTTTTGCGGTTTCAAATTATTTTTTTCACCAGTTAACATGGTTTGGTATCATCAGTTAGATTGTCGCAGTGGTGTTATCATTTCCCTGTTGCTATCCATTTTTTCTACTAAAGCTGTAACAGTGGCATAATAATCTATTTGCATGTTAGGTTATCTATGCAAAGCAGAAAAGACACCCTTGAATAAAAATTCTTAAAAAAACAGATATTTAAACAAGTGCTGCTTTTGTGTGTGTGTATGTGTGTGTGTGTGTGTGTGTGTGTGTGTGTGTGTGTGTGTGTGTGTGTGTGTGTGTGTGTGTGTGTGTGTGTGTGTGCGTGTATGTGTGTGTATGCGTGTGTGCGTGTGTGTGTGTGTGTGTGTGTGTGTGTGTGTGTGTGTGTGTGTGGATCTACTTCAGTAGATCAAACATTTACAAGTTCGAAGCTCATATGGCCGAGACCACATGATCAAACTTGTAAAAGTTCGAACACTGAACAAAAAAGAAAAAAAAAAACACAAAAAACAAAACTAGACGTCTGTAGTAGGAGGGCTACACCCCTCTGCACCCCTCACATGCCCCCTACTTAAATATAACAACTCTGAGATCACATTACATTGCAGAAAAGGGAAATCTTCCCATTCCGCACTGCACGTGGATCTCCATTCAGTCCAATCGAACATTTACAAGTTCAATCATATGGTCTCTGCCATATGAGCTTTGAACTGGTAAAAGTTCGATCTACTGAAGGGGACCTGTGTGTGTGTGTGTGTGTGTGTGTGTGTGTGTGTGTGTGTGTGTGTGTGTGTGTGTGTGTGTGTGTGTGTGTGTGTGTGTGTGTG
This sequence comes from Protopterus annectens, assembly GCF_019279795.1. Lineage (NCBI taxonomy): Eukaryota > Metazoa > Chordata > Ceratodontiformes > Protopteridae > Protopterus > Protopterus annectens. The sequence continues at coordinate 43,644,561 of NC_056751.1, read as the reverse complement.
TGTGTGTGTGTGTGTGTGTGTGTGTGTGTGTGTGTGCACGTGCATGGATGCGGGCTCATGCAAGGGCAAAGTGGGATTGCTATGGCCAGAATTTATCATTCAGAAAATGGTTATTCTTGGGTGGCGGAGAAGCAGTTAATGTGGTACAACTCCTCTCTACAGACACTAGGTCCAGCTAAATAATCATCAACTTGAACTGTGTGCGTGTGTGCGTGTGTGCATGTGTGCGTGTGTGCGTGCGTGCGTGTGTGTGTGTGTGTGTGTGTGTGTGTGTGTGTGTGTGTGTGTGTGTGTGTGTGTGTGTGTGTGTGTGTGTGTGTGTGTGTGTGTGTGTGTGTGTGTGTGTGTGTGCGTAAAATTGCATGAGTGACTGTGTACCTAAGCATGTGACTGCATGTGCATGAATGTGTAACACAAGTACAAGGACATTAGAATTTCCTTCACCTAAACAAAGTAAACATCAGAACTGTTACCAGTCATAAAGTGTTTTTCTTGGGAGCAGGAGACACTCACGCTATGAAACTGATTGACCACTGCTCTGACTTAATCACAATTAAAGGAATATCATTTTGGATTACCCTAATTAATAAAAATCATTATGAAAGTATGCAAAGGTGGAATGGCCAGTCTTTGCATGAAAAAATCAAAGCTTTTATCTGCATACAATATATATGATATCTTCATATTCAAAGGAAATGTACCTTATCACAATGGGTATTCTAGTAGGATGATTTGTATGTGATACTTCTTTGTGGGATTTTTGTTAAAATGAATACTAAGAATATTTTTAAGATCATTATATACCTTGGTCACCATGTATATTTTTCAATACGTTATTTAAGAATGATTTACAAAATATAAGTACAATATTTCCTCTTATATATAGGTATATGTAGTCATTTTACTACTGTCTCCACCTCTCAGACTGGATTATATTCAGTTTGTGGGATTTGGTATATCACGTATGTCTAGAATAGAGAATGCAATACACAGTATTTCCCTACCCTGATTTGAAATTATATCAAAATTAAAATGTTCTCATCTTTATAGTACACAATTCATTACTGCAAACAATTTTTGTCATACTAATAAATTCAACACTAGTGGGGCAACTTTACTTTTTTCAATTTTTAGTAATTACTTTTCTGGCTATAGCAAGAATACACCAAATAAAAGGCACTTGGGTTACTGGAATTACCTCAGGAATCACTGCATTAAATAAAACTAAAGATTTAGAAATATTACATTTATCTGACCATAGAGATTGAATAAATTTATTAATTTCTTTCCAAAAAGGGGAGATTACTTCACATTCATATACCATATGTATTCAATCAGTTATTATTTCAGAATCACATCTGCAGTATTTAAATCTGTTTGATTTATACATAACTGTAATTTTGTTAGGAGTGACAAAAACTCTGTGTAAAAATTTTCAAGTGAAAATTTTCCAGTATAATGAAGATGTAGTTTTGTATGTAGATTTTAATATTAATTACTTGTATATTTCAAAAAAGCCTTCATTATTAGTTTTTGAGGAGTAGTTCCAATAGGAATTGTCTAAATGTGTGAAATCTAAGTTAAAAAATTATAAATTTGTGACAAATATGATTTATTATTTTCATTGCATTATTGCTGATATTTATTAAGAATGCCAGTGATTGGGAGAATGATTTCTTATTTAGGTTAAATATTTTATTTGCCTTTGTGTTCACAAAGTCTCTAAATATCTGTAAAATGATAAGTGATAAATGATAAATGATGTCAGTAAGAAGACAAACAATATTTTAGAGAGAATTACCATCTTAATAAACATTAATCATTCTTCCATGGTAAAGAAGAATTTGTTCCCATTTCTCAGAATCTTGATTGCATTTGGACCTTAAAATTTCAACAGTATATATATATATATATATATATATATATATATATATATATAATTACTTGCTTTCAAAATTAGCATTTTGTTGAAGTTATAAGTTACTAAGCAGTCATTTGTATATGCAATTGGAAATGCAGAAAATGTTAAATCTTTAATACAATGATTAGACTATGTCATCTTTTGGGAAAAGGAAATGATGTTATTTAAATAGAGAATTTGAGAAGAGGGTGTAATACCATTTATGCAAAAATCTTTTAATGACCAGATAAGACTATTAGGTGCTATTTGTTTATGACTGGGCATGATATATTTATTATTGTCTAATAATATTTCCTGATATATTTGTTTCCATTTTGAATCATAAGATGAATTTATCTACTATGCTATAAGTTTTACAGTTGCTGAAGTAGCATAAAATTGGATATCAGGGAATCCTAGTCCACCATTATCCCAACCTTTTCTGTGCCAATCAAAGGAAACTCTTGGTTTATTAGGATGCAAACAAGTTGAAGTAAAATATTATTTATCTTCTTCATCAATTTTTTGTGGTGGAGATAGTACTAAATATTGTAAGAAGACAAACAATATTTTAGAGAGTATTGCCATCTTAATAAACATTAATCATTCTTCCATGGTAAAGAAGAATTTGTTCCTATGTGTGACTAAACTTAAAATTTTATCAACAACCTGTTGAAAGTTTGTTTGTATTATTTCTTTACTTTTAAACATAATGGTTATACCAAAGTATTTCATTTCATTGCTATTACAATTGAAGTTATAATATTTTTGCATGATTTTTTTTCTTAATTAATAGTGTACTTGTTTTATTATGATTAAACCTTAAGTTTGAGATTTCTTTAAACTGACTCACACAACTAATTTATATATTCTAATGAATTTTTTTATATTTTCTATTGTTAGTAAAATATCGTCAGCAAAAAGCTGAATCTTTAGTTCATTAATCTTCTTTTATTTTTGATACCATTAATGTTCTTATTGGATCTAATACTATTAGAAAAGGGCTCCATAACTAATGCAAAAAATAAAGGTGATAACAGACATCATTGTTTTGTGCCTTTTTGTAATTGAAAGGAATAAAGAAAGAAAATAACTTATTTTAACATAAGCACAAGAGTTATTGTATAACTTAGAAATTAATGCAATTAGCTCAGGTGAGAAATTATGCACTTTAAGTGTTTTAAACAGGTATGACCAATTAACTGAGTCAAAAGCTTTATCTAAATCAAGACTAATGATAGAAAGTTATTTTTTATTTTTATTTGCATAGTCTATTAATGTATGAATTCTTGTTATATTATCCTGTACTTCTCTATTTAAAATAAACCCAGTTTGATTATTGTTAATAAAAGTATAAGTAGATTAATTATGTTAGCTAAAATGGACATGAACAACTTGTTTTCCACATTTAAAAGTGAAATGGGTCTGTATGATGAACACTTTGTAGGATCCTTATCTTGTTTTAAAATAGGTGATATACAGGAATGTTTCCATGATGGGGGGACTTCAGCAGTTGTTTTTATATTTCTATACATCTTATCTGATATTTTAACTGCATCATCTGGTAGTATTTTATATAGTTCTTGTATAAGACCATCTAAGCCCAGCAGCTTATTATTACTTTTTATTTGATCTTTTATGTCTGTTAAAGTGAAAGGTCTGTCGTTTTTTTTATTTGTTCACTTGTTAATTTATTATTTATATTTTCCCTTAGAAAAGTTTCAACTACATCATTATTATCTAGGTTATTTGTATTATTACTTACATTTTCATAAAATATTTTAAAGTCCTCAAGAATACCTTTACTATCTGTTCTACTTTCTTTTAATTATTTATATGTGTTATAATTTCTTTGATATGATTTAGTGTATTCATTTTCTTTGATCTAAGAGCAGGTTAATGCAAGCTTAAAGGGTTTACTGAACATGCCCGAAGTTTACGTTTTTCCAGGTTTATTGGAGCTTTGTGATTTAGAATTTCAACATATTTTGTATTTAAGTTTTTAAGTTCAGACTGACTGATAATATAATTTGGTTTATGATATAACTTTAGTGTGTTTATTGACCTGTAGTCTATTCAAGTCTTTATCCCATTCTCTTGTTTTACTAATATACTCTATAAATCTTCAGTCTTTAGTGAATGCCACAGGACAATGTCAGTTACTTCACCATTCATGTTTAATGCCAGGGAATTTTTGATAATTTAACATACCAATCTTTGAATCCTTTTATTTTAATAATGTATGCTGGTGATCTCCTGTGATGTATTAGATTTGGAGTTTTTAAAATAATATTAAAAGTTATAGTATTATGGTCTGATAATGGATATGAAATTATTGAAACTTCTTTGATATGTGATAAATTGTTTGAGACAAACATTTTGTCAATATTTGTTTATGTTCTATGAATAATGGGTAAATTGAAGTCAGTTTGTTTTCCTTAGCTCATATATATCATTTAAATTCATTATATTTACAAAATTTGTTATGTGTTTGGCTGAAGATATGATCCTCAGCTTTCTATCTGCAGTGGAATCTTTGTCTGATCATATACAATTAAAATCACCAGACATTATGACTTCACCTTTCCTGTAATAGGCTATAGTGTCTAAGTATTTTTTTTTTTTTGCATCTTTACCTCCAATCCCTGGAATCCAATAAGAGTTCACCAATGTATATAGTTTTCTGTTCCACTCAATTATAACAATGCTTAACATACCATTTTTATCAACATTGGTATCTTTTACATTTAGCATTACTGGTGAGTTATTCCATAAATTGAGGGTGCCTGTTCTTTTAGCTCAAAAGTCAGAATCTGCTAAAACCAAATAATTATTTAATTAAAGTTTATTTACATCTTTATTAAGTAAATGTGTTTCCTTTAGAGATAATATTTGAGCTTTATGTAATTGCAAGTATTTGAAAAGACTCCCCCCAGCATTCACAAATCCTCCGTGTAAGACTAAATAAGTCTTACTCGGAAACTGCAGTTGAACGGTATGATGTCAGTGTGCCATGCATATGCATGAGGGCACGCTGACTCCACTCCAAGTCTAACACGGACCATGCAGGAAGACAGGGGGCATGTCTGACTGCCGAGCAGTGCAAAGGTCCACGCCCATGCAAGTGTCTGAATTGTGAAATGTCAACATACATGAGCGAGTCTGCTCAAATGTCTACATACCCAACACTACACTCCCTCACATTGTAAACCCCCAGTACAGTTATAAAATGTAAAACTTTTATTTTTTTCTTATAATTCCCGATATAGCTGCCCGTATTTGCACGTGTTTGCGCGGGTGTGCCCATTGCTTAGCTGCAGTTAGCAATTTTGACATTGAAGAGCATAATAAGAAATGTTTATGCAAATTAAGCCAAGTAGCAATAGTGTAGTGGTAGAGCCTTCGTACAAAGAGGAGGCATTCACAGTTCAAGTCCCACCACTCACCTTTCTATTTTATGTTTTAATTAGTATATGAAATAATTCCTGACATATATGAATAAAGTTTTACTAAAAAGCATTGAAATGGCCTATGTATCTGTGAACAAAAATGTATATATATAAATATAAGAAGGATCTTGACATATAAATGCCCATAGCTAAGCAGCGCTTTACCCAGTGCAATATAGTTGCCCGTAGTTATGCAGCGCTTTACCCAGCACAGTATAGTTGCCCATAGTTAAGCAGCGCTTTACCCAGAGCAATGTAGTTGCCCGTAGTTAAGCAGCACTTTACCCAGCGCAATATAGTTACCCATACCTAGCGCAATAGGTTTGCGTGGAGCTGTGCACCATGCTAACCAGTGCACCGTAGGGCAACATGGAGCAACGTAGAGCAAAGTTGCCTAAACACAGCCACACCCCCTAGCCTGTCTGGACAGTAGCAAAATAAAAAGCAATGACAAGGTTCGAACCCGGGACACTGTGCACCATAATCAAAGTACTGAACCACTAAGCCATGACAGCTTAGGATAAACATCCACTGTTAACATACATATACTTATAAATGGTAGATTAACCATTGTTAAGCAGGTCTGCAGTCAGCCGAGAATTTTCAAAAACTGCCAATCACATAAAAGTGCGGGAAATGCGGCATATTTAAGCTCCATAGGCGGGAATACTCGCCATAACTGATTGTAGCTCCCATCTGCAGTTAGAATGGCTGGTGCTGGAGAGGGTACTCACTTTCGAGCACAACGCTGGGGCATCGAGGAGTCAAAATACATGGTCTGGCTCCTTGTCCACCATCATGAGTCAAGACTCCTGCAGGGCCAGTTCCAAGGGACAGAGTACAAAGCAGAGGCTTGGAACTGGTTAGCTCATGATCTCACCAGTGCCACAGGCGTCCCTCAGACTGGTGAGCAGTCCACCACCATGCAGACCTGAAGAGATGGAAGCAGGACCTACTGAACCAATTGATACAGGAGACCTGTGACATGCAAGATGCCCCACTACTGAGTAGGTAGCCATGGAATGCAGTATGTAAGACATGCTAATTTAGTCTATACAATGGATAGGTATGTCTCAATATACCTTCATTTACTTCACAGCTGCGCCACCAGGCAGGTTAGTAATTATTCTGCATGCATTGTTATATAAAATAGGTGAGAGAGCCTGAAACAAAGTGTTGTAGCCCAATAATACAGCCATAAAATGCCCTGAATAATTCCTCTGCATGTACTGTTATATAAAATAAGTCAGAGAGCCAGAAAAAGAGTGTAGTAACACATTAATAAAGATAAAATAAGTCCGGAATAATATCTCTGAATGTACTGTCATATAAAATAAGTGAGCGAGCCTGAAAAAGAGTGTTGTAACCTATTAATAAAGGTATAATATGTCTTGAATAAGTCTTCCGTATGCACTGTAATATCAAATAAAGGAGAGAGCCTGTAGAGAAGTCTGTAATGTAATTAATAAAGGTATAATACTTGGAGTGTGTCTGTGTCACTTACTTTGAAATGTTGTTGTACCCTTGCATTATATAAATAGTAATGTTGTATTAAGTGCTGTCAACCCACAGTTGGGCAGTCCCATATAAAGTGGATGAAGGAAGTGCTAGTAGCTGTGAAGCATATATACAGTCCTCAACAGTCAGTTAATGGCTGGCATGCATAGGTAAATCTGGCACATGAGTAGCTTGTTAATGTGTTCCCCAGAAATGTGAGAGTGCTACATGAAATGTAGGGTTCTGTAGAAATTTAACTGAAAATGTCACGTGAACACATCCAGATATGTAGATATATAAATATAAATAAAATATATAACTATGTAGCAGTAACATCTGCATCTTGGACAGTATGTCAGATATAGGTCAGGTATATAATGAACTAGCCAAACCCATTACACAACCTAATGCATGTTGCCTAGTGTAATAATACATGTAGGGGATATACACCTGCAGTCAATAGGAATGTAGTGTAGACTAAAAGTACTTATAAGATGTTAATGGAGGTTTCTTTTTACACCCTACTGTATGCGCATAAACAATGCAATTCCACACCTCAATGGGTATGTCTAATCTCAAAACATTTGCTGGGACATATGTCCTATTGTTTTATAAATACCTGCATTTACTTTGATGCATGTGCCCTGTTCAAACACCACAATCTTGGTGGCCTGTTGCCACCAGTCATCCCTGCATGCTGTTGTAATGTCCACTGTCATTCAACATATGCATGTGTTATGCTTGCTGTTCAACTGTTGGAACCCTGGTGTGTTGGGTTAATGGGAATATTACTGCATGCTGTTACAACTAATTTGGAATGCTATTGTCTATGTTGTAATTAAATACACCTAATCACAGAAAGTATGGGAAGGCCGGTCCCAGCGGACCCACCTGTCCCTCCTCAGCTGGCGATTGCACCTAGCACCAGCAGGTCCGGTGCCCAGCCCGGGCTCCTCTCCTCCGTTGGTCCTGTGCCACCTTCGGGTGGAAGCGCTGCAGGGGATGGGGCTCGTCCCCCCCATGCAAGCGTGGGCGGAGAAGGGCCACCTGTCACCCTCCGAAGGGTCCGGGCTGTGGTGCGTAGGGAGATCCAGGATTCAGTCACTGATCCCCTACGCCAGCTCGAGGCAAGAGTGGCGTGACTCATGGGTGAGCCTGCCCCTCCTATGCAGCCCCCAGCACAGCCACCCTCGGGGCTGTGAAGGTGCAGTGGTGACTGCCCATGGGTCGGAATCTCAGTTCCACTGTTACCATCTGTGGGCTCATGGGCTTGCGATTTCCAAACATCCGTCCCCATCAATTGTGTTCACCCACCCCATGTGTCATACTCCGCCCCTGTATGCATCTTGTTTGTCTTGTCTGTTTACCTCCCCAACCTACCTCCCCAAATATACCTACTTCATCTACCTCACATTCCACGCTCACCTGAAAAAAAAAAGAAATAAAGGGCAATCTGTTCCTACAAAAAAATTACGTCCCATACATAGCTGCCCATTTCGCACACATGTCTGCTGGACATGTAAACTGATAATTATAATTGGCAGTACAACATACTTTGTTGTCCTCACCCCTCTCTCAGGGGTGGAAGGTTTCAAATTTCACTCCAAAGATCTAACATATGCACAGCTGATGCTGGTAAAGAAATGGGCAGCTATGCACCTTCCCTACACCCGTCCTGCACATCCCGAGCTGGTTTCCCTACTGTCTTTCCCTCTTTGTGCCCCCTTTTTCACCACTTTCCTATCTCCCCATTTTCTTTTCTTTCAAAGAAATTAGCGCGGGGGTTAGTGGGAGTAAGCACTTTTAAGCAGTAGTTAGCGGGTTTGAGCGAGTGTGCGCATGTGTGCGCTTAGCTAAGCATCGCTAAGAGTCGTGCAAACTTGCACAAATCGCTTACAACTGCTTAAAAGTGCCTTAGTCACTCTGTATGTCAGGGCCCTTGTTCTGCTCAGCAGCAAAATAAAACACCTCTGTCAGTCTCAAACCCCAGACCTTGGCCACACTAGACTGCATGAAGTACCACTAAGCCACAGCAGATATTCAATAACTTGGTGCTGAAATAAATATATCATGCAATACAATGAGTGAATGTAAAGGAAACATAGGAAGGCCATAACACAAAGCTTGTTCTGTGGAGCTTTACCAGCAATTGTTGTGGAATTGCATTACATGACTGTGATAAGAGAAGCAGCCATTCTAGATGCAAATAATGTTATAGAGGCAGGACAAACACTGGCATATCTGATTAGGGCAGAGGCCATACTTCCTAACTGTGACAACTTTTCAGGGATGTCCCTGATTGTGAAACATATTTTAGCTGTGTCCCTCTGAATCCCTCTGAAAAGTATTGACATTAGTCAGAAAGGTGGGGTATTACACAATGAATAATGACAATAATAACAGTAGACACTGCTTGTACTTCATAAAAGGTGTACTAATCCATATACACTGCTTCACCCAAGTCTACACTTACTGTCTCTATTATTTGGAAGGTGTACCTCACTTTTAACTAACTATCCCTGACTCGATGCAAATATGTATCTGAGTGTTTCATAGGCCTGGCAGAGGCACAAACACACAGGCATATCAGCTTCTCTGCTGTTACACACTCTGCAAATAGCTTTGGGAGGACTTCCATAAGCATAACCTTATGTAGGAGTACAACACAGAAATACCAAAAGATGTAGCCATGTACTGGTAGCAACTGACGTCACTGTAACAATGCCATTGTACCAGTGCTGAAAACACCTGTGGGTTGCACAAAGAATAACAGGCTAACATCTAGCTACCATCCGGATAGGTTCACAGTTGGGAACTATGCAGACAGACCACCTGCCTTGATAAACTAACAGGTACACACTAATCCTTTAAGTCCAGTAAGATAACATTCACACAATACACAATGCTCTCTGTATGTCTGCATCCCCCCCAAATTTTAAATATACATGTGTGTTTAGGGTCTACCAAGGATGTAGGTAGGCATACTCTGTACTGGAATTGTCCAGTTTTTCTGAGAATCCTGTGCTAATGTCAACAATAAAAAACACAAACCCTGCAGAAGTGAGTACATTAATATGCACAGTATAACAGTTCACAAACAGTTAATGTGCCAAAAGAATACTTCTCAATAACTACTTTTGTATGGCAGTTAATTATATAAGTAGAAAAGAAACTACATAGTCACATAAATGTTGTGTAAGCATTTGTAGTGGTGAGTAAAACTCTACACTGATAGCTCAGTACTGGAAGTGGCAACAGTCAGGTCTGAGTACAACATGTACATCACTGTCTACACCCCTAGCTTCAGATATAAGAAGTATACCAACCTTCTGACTTACACAACAGTGTCCACAGCAAACAAGCATGGGCCCCACTCTGGAAATCTGAAAGGGCTACGCCTACATAACTTAGCAATTTATAGCATTGGGTTGCTATGACAGTGAGTACTGCAATTACCACACAGCAGGCTGTATGCATTTACCAAATGCTGGGCACCAGTTGGTGCAGAGGCATCACATGCACATGTGCAGATACCTATGAAAGCAGACTGTACTTGCTATCCCCACATGCAATCATTACATTGCACGTGTTATAGCATCTGTAAACCTGGAGAGGAGTAAAAAAAATATTACTTAATAAAACAAAAATTTAATTAAGTAAAACAAATTTACTGAATTACTAACCAAAAATATTAATTAAGTAAAAAAAACTTAATTAATAACCAAAAAAATTAAGTAAAAGCAAACTTTACTTAATTAATACCAAAAAAAAAAAAACTTGTCAAAACGTACACAGACGGACCTGAAAGTGACAAACAGGTATGTAACAGATATGTGGTTACCGGCAAGTAGTAGATGTTTATGAAGAGTACTGTACATACTTTGAAACATGCATATGTGGCAGCAGTAGGTATGTATGCACTGATGCCATGCATAACTACTGCCATGGACAAATTAGTGTGTAGCTGTGTGCAGTGGGACATAACTGTGACATATGTAGCTCAGCATTAAATGTCAAACATCTGATCAGGTTAGATATGTTCAGTACAGTAGTGTGTATAATGGCTGTTTGGGGGAGTAGTGCAAACAGCTATATAAATCTGGATGTGACAGAGTAACGCATGCATGATAGTCATATAATGTGTAGCTTAGCACTGGCAACTGCTGTACCAGGCTAGTATAGTAATGTAGCATTAGCAGCTATAAATACTCCCTGTAATATTACTGTTATGCACACATGTGACAACTGTTCATGTTGTAGCAAGGCCCAACAGGTCATCCGTGAGGTCTGTGGACTTACAACAGTGTGGACCTTGTGTGTGTATGGCACACACATATGGAGAGATATTTATGTGTCAGATATATTACCATCTTAACACGTGCATAGAGCAAGGGACATACTGCAACTGTTTGTGAAGGGTGGACATATATATGTTGGTGAAGGTTATTATGTGCATATTTTTATGTAGGTTGTAGTGTGTGGCAAACAAGACAGCACACAGTGCTGGTATATGACATGTGGTGTTTAAACGCTGTGGGTATGATTTGTTAGGTTTTTAGTCTTCCAGACAGGGAGTCCTGCTAAAGATACATGGGCTGAGAATACCTTCAATGCATTCTGCACAAGACTGTGCAATATTATTACATAACCGTATCCCTCTCAACCTTTGCATAATTGATATTCCCACCATGAAAGGTGGACTGTATATGTGCCTATATGTAAATCTATATGTACACCAATGGATGGTTATATGTACGCTCAAGCTCAATGTTGTAAATGTATTGCCATCCCTTTTGTTAAAAACCCTGTAACCATGAACTACCACATAGGTGGTGGTCTACTCAACACCAAAAGTGTGATAAGAGACCACGGGACACAGGTGGACAGTAGTGTCCCTTTTGATAATCACAGTGCCACACTAGTCATGTAAACTGTGTATGGTCCACATGTCATCAGAAAAGGTGTGTCATCCATGGAAAAAGAGGTCAGTGTTCCACTCTACTCATCAGTCATAAAACCCATCATACAGTACAATGGCCCTTTTGGTATGTACCTCAGAAGACATCTACAGCAACTGCAGATGCCAGGCACATACCTCACAAAGAGTATTACCAGACTCAAACAGATGCCCTATGCAGACTGTCTTACAAAACCACAGCTACACTGTGTCACATACCGCCGACCCAGAGGCAATCTCTACCTAACATACAAAGTTATGCCAAACCCACAGGTGTTGGACATGCTCCATGTAAACAGATCAAAATCCCTACAAGCTACACACTGTACTGATCTAAACCTTGTAACATCAAAAAGCAGAACATGCTGGAGTGGTACATTCTCATCTCAGACACATACCATACTCTGGAACTAACTACCTATCAATAGCAAAGAAAGGTCCTCATTAGCAGTTGTCATGAATAATCACGATGAATGGATGTGAGATAGGAAATACAACCTGGGAATCACCTCTGTGGCTCTGCATGACAGGGGCACATGAACTTAAATTACACGGGTGTTGAAGGGCAGGGTACCATATGGCTAGGCTTCTATAGGCCCTACGGCTAATAGCCTGTTAGCTACCTAGGACCCGATACACACACGCATGTACTTGTTGCATTAATTGCTATGTGAGGTTGACTGAGTGTGATGGTGAATGTGTAGGTGAATGTGTCAACGTTGTGTATATGTGTGATAGCCTAGTGGGAAACTGTTTATATCATGGTATGTAGTGTTCTAGCTCTGATCCCCGCAAAAGATATGTATGCTATTGCTAGGCAGGAAAAGCAGTATGGCATACGGTGTGACGTAGTCCCATGGTGTTGACTGGAGTGTGCCATTGTAGGCTAAAGCAGTACATGTATGCTTTCTGATTGTTAACACTAGTGAATACAAATCCCATATGAATTGTAATACTACCTGAAGCTGTAGGCCTAAACAGCACAGTATGGTGTATATCCACATTGCTTGGAAACACTGTTTTGTTTGTTACCTGTAGTCCTCACACATTACATACCTCAGGCATAAGGTTTTGTAAGTGCTGACACACAGTACTGTATGGTACACAGGTAAAGCTCATCTGGGTTGCCATACTTTTGTGTGTTGTAGGTATGTCTGATGTGTGTGTGGGTATGCCTGTAACATGGCCTCGGTCGTATGTGTGTTACAGGATATAAGTGCATATCTAGCAACATGTATAGTGTAGTACAGCAGTATGCCACCTATATTGATGAATGTGCACATATGTTACTTAGGGGTTTGCTATCAAAAAGTAGTGTGTTGTACTGATAGTACTGTAACTGTACTTTACAATCATTTCAATGGATGACATATTTCTGTATGCATTAGCTTCATATATACCTCCTGTGGCTAGGTGGTGCATTGTGTCACATACAGTGTGCCATGTACTGTTGTATAGTCTTACATACTGGATTCACTTTGTTGCTGTGCAGAACATGGTTTAATATATAGAACGTGCCAGGCACTGTCAGGCAGTTGTGGGCTGAGCACTGATATGTGGTATTAAAAGTGTGTATCTACTGACAGCCAATAGGTTGCTATATATGGCATTTCATTGATATCCATACTTTAGAATGTTAAGTGTGCCACATGACTTGCTCACAATTATTGATTTATTGTCTTCCAGGAACATGTCTCACCATCGCAACCCTGCGTATTCCCCTGAAGAGGAGGAAATCATAATATCCACCCTAGTACAACATCACACCCTGCTGTTCTCCAGAACCAGCCAGGACCAGCATGAGCGCACTGCACTGTGGCAAGATGTCCGTTGGGTTAATGACGTAGGCATGCATAACCAGACTTATGAGCAGGTACACCATCACTGCAGTGATTTAATTAAACATGTCCGGCAGCATGCCACCGATGTCCACAGACAACAGCTTGCCACAGGTGGTGGTGCAGCATTACATCCGCCCCTCACCAGAGTGGAAGAGCTGCTCCTCAGCGTGGTGGCTCCTGGCCAACCACTACAACAGACATGTGTCATCATGGAGGCCGGAGTCACCCAGCAAGTTGACTCGGAGCATGCAGGTAACATGGCATATGTGTGGACTACTGTTAGCTCAATTGTTAGAACATGTATATGTCAGATGTGTACTGTGTATTTAGAGGATGTGGAGCCTGGTGTTGTGCAATACTGATAATTTGGAACATAATCTGTATGCCTGTGACTGTCAACTGTTGTACTACTGCAAAATTGCAAACTCACAGCAGCAATGCCATAGTTGTTGACACTGACAAACTGTCTCATATCCTTGTAAGTCCCTCTGGTGTGACAGCAAGACAGCAGACCCATGCTGGTGAGTGTTCTACATTTAATATAGCAAATAACATGTGCATGTCATAGGTGAGTTGTAGGCCATATACACATGTAAAACACCTACACATAATGCATGCTCTGCATGTTTTTGTGGGACTATGCACATCCCAGTAACATGAGTAGCTGCCTCAAACACATGCAATACACAGAGCATCCCAAACAATTGTTGTACACTGTAGTGGACATTGTATAGGCAGAGTCAATACACATGGACACAACATACACCACTTTGTCATATGCAGTACGTGTTAATATGATATACATGGCATATTTAGACACCTGCTGTAAGGTCAGACTCCAGTATCCCAAATGTCATCCACACAGCACACATACTATACTTGAGGGGTACAGGCCTATCATGGGGCAGTGCGACACTCTTCAACACACAACACACTCATGTTAGGCAATGCTCCCTATTGAACACCTTACATACCCATGTAACAACTGCCTGTGAAATGGTTAATGTAGCCACAGTGCTGAAGTTCAGGTACAGCAAGATAGTTTCCAGTGTGGCACACATTAGTGGCCTTGAGTGACCACATGATGCTGCCTGATGATGGTTCATGGTACTACACTACATCCAGTTACAGTAACTACAGTAATACACATAGCATTCATTGCTATACACCTGACAGTTGTGTGCATCCAGCCATGGTATGCATACCTGTGAGTGATGGTGCAGAGAACATTGAAAAGCATTTAATACTTGCACAGCAATGTTCATGTACACATTGTGTTCCAGGGTGAGGCCAATCATTGAACCACACACATGCATCAAAGACATGTATACTGTTATTAACAAGGACACTCTACACTCGCACTGCATGCTGTTGAGCAACACACATCCTGCATGCTGACACATGTGATAGGACTCTTTGGCTTGTGATACTGTACTCCACCATCAACCACTAATGAGTATGTTCTGGATTGTTGTTGGTGTGTGTGTGTGTGTGTGTGTGTGTGTGTGTGTGTGTGTGTGTGTGTGTGTGTGTGTGTGTGTCTACTTTAGTGAGTAGTGTATTTGTGTTCATGTGTTCATGTGTTCATGTGTGCATGTGTTCATGTGTGCATGTGTTCATGTGTTCATGTGTACATACGTGCATGTGTTCATGTGTGCATGTGTGCATGTGTCCATGTGTGCATGTGTTCATGTGTGCATGTGTTCATGTGTGCATGTGTGCTAACATCATGTACAGATTGTAAAGTGTGTTTCCTGTCTTCCTCTCACAGGTGCTGAGGTTGTGTTGGTTGAGTGCAGCAGGGAACCTGAAGTCACTGCCAAAAATAGTGGAAATGATGATACATTTGTTGTGGCACAGGCAGGTTTGACAGGGTCTGTCGTTGGGCTGCCAATCGACAGTACACAGCTTTCCACCCCATCTATGCGCACATTCATACTGCCAATACATCCCTCATCAACAATGGCCTTAGCTGAGGGACAGCATACAGTAGGCATTGACCAGGATAGTGTGGTATCTATGGCACATGCATCCCCTCACAGCAGCCATACCCAGATTCCTGGAACGGTACCACATAGGCAGATGTCCAGGGGTTCTCATGGGAGCACTGCTGGTCATAATGCCCCTGGCAGACGTGCCCCCACAGGTCTTACAACCTCAGGTATGTTCTGGGCTGTAATGCAGGCACAGGCACATATGGAACAGTACACCAGACAGGGACTAAGGGCGCAGAGGGCCCATAACACCGCTATCAATGACAGTATCCATGACCTTGCTGGTGCCGTCCGTAATTACACCGAGGTTATTGATAGACGTTGGGGGGAGACATTAGATGTCCTCTGCAATGTCATGTCCATGTGCCAGGACAGGGCAGGATGGCTGAGACGTCGACGTGGACATATGCCAGCAACATCATCAGCTGGCAGTCATCGCGGACAACACACAAGTCACAGCCGCTCCCGTAGCGGCAGTACCAACCCCAGCAATGTTGGGGCTGGGCTGTCAATAGACCATCATAGAAGACCATGTGCACGTGGCTCTGGCCAGTCCCAGCAGGGACATGGGTCCAGTTGACATCCCTCTGCCTCTGATGATAGTACCCAGCCTGGCTTAGTACCCAATTTATCTGGCTATATGCCAACAATGTCCAGCGTTTTACGTTGGCAAAACCGAAAGGTTATTTTCTAGGCATATATATGAGCACATCTATGATATTTCCAAGTGCAAAAACACCAGTGCCTTGTATAAACATACCACCACATGCAATAATGCTAAGTTTTTGTTCTTTGTTCTGGAGGTGGTTCCAAAGGACATCAGGGGGGGTCCATGGGAGGCACGCCTTGCCCATAAAGAAACGTACTGGCAGATTTTGTTGGAGGCTAACAGATCCCCTGGTCTTAATGAATCTATTTCGATTGTTCCGTATTTAAAAATTAAGGCACAATATATTTAGGTAAATTGTGCCTAAGTTGTTTTTATTATTTGTATTATTCATTTTGTTGATTGTACTAGCAAATCAACATTGTTACGTGTTTTATGAATTTTACAAGTTATTTCAAAAAATTTTTTAGTCTAGTTTTTTATTTTAATAATTTGTATCTGTGGTTTAAGTGGACCAGGATGTACTTGTTATATTTTAATGTATTTTGGTACATTCATTTGTTGGAAAATGTTTTTTTATTAAGTCTTTTTGACTTTAAATATTCTAATATTGATTTATTAATTAATCAATTAGTGTTTTGGCTAAAGTATTTAAACTGGTTGAATGCAGGATATTGTTGTATCTGATGAAGTCTTTCCAATAGACGAAAACGTGTGTGGAGTGTATTGCTGGAGTCTTTTTGACACGTTAATAAAATCTGTTTGGATATTTTGCCTGATTGTGAGCTCAACTGCCTTAACTACTGGACTGGTGTGGCTGCTTTCTTTGTTGAGGTTAGTACCCAATACTGTCCGTGGCACCCCTGCCAGGCATAGGTACTGTGTCCACGGCCAGAGATGGTGATCTGTACAGCCTGGCAGGTACAGTCTGTGGCTGTCTCACAACCTCCCGTATATGGCAGCCACATGGTGGAACTGTGTGCATGCAGACACACACACATAAACCAAACACCTAGGGCTAACACATACACACACACATTACATCAACATTGACCCATGCTGTACTGTTGTCCCTCACACACACACTCACATACAAGTCGATTGGATGGGTCAATGTCGGGCTCTGGCAAACCAACAACACACCCTGTGCATATGATGAAACTGTGCCACCTCCTGTCATCTGTAACATTGATGCAGGAACAGGCTAACATGGTGCTGATGCACAGGGTGACTTTATAGCAGTGTAGCAATGTTAGCATGTTGTCAACAGTAAAGTGTAATGATATCCTTGTAGGTATATCTGAGCAGGCATGATGCATTAAAGCTATGATTATCAATGTAGTATTGTTTACACCAGTGTTAATTCCAAAAATGTATTGTCCACCCATGTGCCACTTGGCTGATGTGTGTAGTTTTGGCAGCATATGTTGGTGAGTGGACAGTACGTGTGTGATATGTGCAGTACAGATTTGCAGGTGTACATTTCTGAACATGGTGGAGGTGCACTGTCTGCATGTACGTGCATAGTGGACACATGGGAAGGGTGACATGCCCTGTATTACACAGTGTTAACACTTCATAGTTTCTTTTGGTGGCCAGTATGCATTTTAATACACATATGTTTTAACCTGGGTACACATGTGTGTATGACATGGTTTGACACTATGCTGTGGGTGATACTGTTACTATCTGTCATTGGTTTGCATTCTGGTAGTATACACAACCTCAACAGCCTGACTATAACCAATCGTTAGATGATGTCTTGACAACTGACACACAGATGTAGGGAACTCAGTAGCATTTGGATCCTTCCAGTACTATACTATACCAGTAACCAGTGGTATTGACCGCCACCCATTCCTGGGACCACTCCTGTTTGGCATATAGCCCTCTTAGGTACAAGCAAACACACTAGGGATATGTCCGTCCACATCTGGAAATAAATACAGTGGCCTACAATGCATTCTCCGGATGAGACACTTATCCTGCACAAGGGTATCATACAGACAGATACCTGTTGTCCAACCCATGCTGTAAAACTATAAGCCAACTATAGCATAGTCATCCACATTTACTAAACATAGTATCCCAACAGTACCACATAGGTAGTAGCACCCAACATGTAGAACGGGTACTGATGTATACATACAGTCAAGTGTTATGTCATCTGTCCTTTGGTATTCACATTTCCAAAGGTGTTCTGAAGTCCCTCGGTGTATCACATAAGCAATAAGGGGTCTGTATGCATATCCACAAAGTTGTTGTACACCTATAATGAATGTCCATTATTGAAAGACTTTGTTGTGTTTGAACATGTCTGAAATATACCCCAGGCATGAACCCTCGCTCACACTATTCTATAGAAACTGTCATGGGTGTGTGTGACACAGATGACCTAGGCCACAGATCACTACAGTGGCTGGCCTTGTCACAACCATACTTATGTGACCTAAGGTCTGAGAAGCAGCAGCACAATCTGTGGTAACAGATGTATTCATGTAGAAAGCAGGCTTCACACCTCTGAACTAATTGAGGTCACATGTACACATATGTATTTGCCACACAGATACCTGAAGTGTGCAATGCACATACTGTTGTTATACTGATATGTCATACAGTAGTAAAAGCAAAACCCACAACACATTGACCAACAGTGTCACACACACACACACGCACACACACTCAGCAATTGCAGGATTCAAACACCTACCTAACTATGTTATGATACTAGGGAAGTAGGCATTAACATGACGTGCTATATGCTTTACTGGGAGTTTGCATTTCCACTGCTATATTTGTAGGATGCTGACATCATCAGACTTGCCAAAGAGGAATATACCACTTTTAAGGTGTTTTCCTAGTCTCCAAATAGGGCACTCCTCTCAAAGGAAATCACACAGAAACATACACCCCCCACACACACACACACAGCAATTGCAGGATTCAAACCCCTACCTAACTATGTTATGATACTAGAGAAATATGCATTAACATGATGCGCTATATGCTTTATTGAGTGGTTTCATTTCTCCTGCTATATTTGTAGGATGCTGACATCATCAGACTAGACATGGTAATGTGTGTGCACTTTGTTTTATGCAATCCCAGGACTGAGCCATGGGGGACAGCAGGTGTTACCAGCTTGAACAGGACTCCACAATTCTTACCTTGTGTGATCTATCTGTGGCCCAGTTGCCAATCCATCAGATGACAATACATATTTATGCACAGGTTGTTGATTTTGTGGATACGACATGTGTCTGGGATGTTGGAAAAGGGCTATTCAAAGTCTATGTGGGATGTGTGTAGCTCATTTCATTGATATATGTCTTGGGTGGCTGCCTTGTAAACAGTCTAGCAGGTTTGGGAACCATGATCTGCCCATGGCCAAACCAAAGTTGGTTGGGTTGTGTGTTTGTAGGCTTCCAATAGCTCTGTTTATGACTTCAATCATGATGGACTCCATGGCCTTGCAGATCAGACTTCATAGGCTTATAATATTATAGTTCCCATGGTCTGTTGTGCACCAACACTTGTGGAGTGTGCCATATGTTGCTGTAACCCATTCAGCAGTTTCATATCCTGTAGAGAGGGTGAGGCTCAACAGACTGTTCAGGTGCAGGGTCTGTTTGTTCTGCAGTTCACTTATGACACATATAGGGAAACAATGTAATCCAATTGATGCCATGTTTTCAGCTTTGGAAGGAGCTGTTTACCCATTCTACATGTGATACCTCCTGGTATGATGATAGGGCCTTTTGTCAGTGGGAGGTGGGTATGTATGTATGGGCCTGTCTGACAGGATGTTGGCATTGTCAGTCATTTACAGTTGGCCCTGACACAGGACATATATGAGTGTACATTGCTATTTATGACATAGCTGAAGGAAGTGTCATGGTTCTGTATGGACAACTTCGCAGATAATCTTTCCATAACCTGGATTGGATAATGTTTGGAGTGCACATTGTTTATTGATGATACTGATTGCAGGTTTTTTATCTTCTTTGCTTTTCCACTTTCTATGAACAACCTAAGTATCTGTAGTACATATTTGATTATGACAGGGTTCCAATATATTATACATGTGTCTGTTGTCATATAACTGTGTACACAAGGCAGGACTGGTGAATAGTGAGAGGTTCCTGGGTTAACACATGCAACTGCCAGATATGTGTGGCCCACTGCTGTACTCAGACATGGCCTAAGTGTGTGAGCATGCCCAGTGTGACCTTTCAGTATGTTGCTGTCTGAAGTCTACTACATTTGTTGACGTGTGTGAACACACCCAATATTAACATTTATACTATATGTGTGTTGAAAATCAAGTTGTATTTTTACTGCAGGGCTCACCTTTGTGTCATAACTCTACAGGGATTATGCTGTGCCTGCAGGGTTTCCATGAGACACTTTGCATAGACTTATCAACATTTCTTCATACAGGCTGACCAGTGAAATACTGTCATGGTTTAGTGCTTTATATTTTCATACTGGGCAGACCAGACTGCTTAAGGACCAGTAAAGCAAATATGAGCATGTTTATCTGCTTTTGCTCAACTATGCCCAACTTTGACCAAACTTGCCCAACATTGCTCAACGTTAACCAACATTGCTGAACGTTGCCCAATATTGTTCAACATTGCCCAAAGTTGTGCTAGTTAGTGTGTGCAATTTTGTTTCCATATACTAAATAGTGGTAAAAGCTGTTCAGCACTGCTTTATATTGCTTAAAACATGGCAATCATGCCTCAGGTGGTGCTGCAGGGCTGCCTATGTCGGATGCACATAGTACACTCTCTATACATGTTTGAAAACAGGTAGTTTCAAGTTAGGCATCCCTTTTACTATATGTGCGAGTCAGAGAGAGGTATCATTTCCAGGGTTCCTACTGAGCCAGTGTATGTGCTATGCATTGCCTCTTTGCCAAGGCCAAAGCATACTGGGCATGCCTCCTTCTGCCTACTGGGGCAGGCTCAGGTTGTTCCTCCTCCGAGTCATGCTCTGCCTGTGATTGCCTTGGCAATGGTGAGGGCTGTTTGGCCCAGCCCTATGCTGCTTCTGCTGCAGCTGTTTTCACAGGATCATGTTATGTAGCATAGCACATACCATGACAATTTGGGTACATGTAGTTGGTGAGCACTGCAAGGCTCCACCAGATGTGTCCAGGCACCGGAACCATGACTTGAGCAGCCCAAACACATGCTCGATTACATTTCATGTTTGTGTGTGTGCCTCATTATGGTGTTCCTGTTCAGGTGTGTGTGCATTTCTGATGGGTGTCATCAGCCACGGCTCCAGTGCATATCCAACATCCCCCACTAGGTGACCATGAGGGATGTCCCCAATGGCAAATGTCTGGTACAGCTGTGTCAGATGCCAGATATGGGAATCATGGTACCTTCCAGGGCAGCCAGCACACACATTCAGTATTATGCCCTGGGCATCACACACGACCTGGCAGTTGATGGAGGGGAAGCCCTTGTGGTTAAAGTAGACCCTACCCCACTCACCAGCTAGTGCTTTGATGCATATGTGCATGCAGTCTATTGCACCCACTACCTCTGGGTATTCTGCTATTTGCTGGAAAAGACGCATATTCCTGGCCAATACCTCACAGGAATTGGGGAAATATACATGATCACAGACATGTGCTGACATGGCATTCAGGAACTGGTGCAGTACCCTGGATGCCGATGCCTGTGAAATCCCCATCATATCACCAGTTGGTCTCTGGAAGGTACCTGTTGCTAGTATTCTTAGGCCAACACATACCTGGCCTGCACAGCTCAACAATTTGCTGCATGAGGTCTCTGTCCACTCTATAGCGCTCCACCATCTCCAGCTCATGTAGCCCCTGGTAGGTTACCTTGGGCCTGTGCACTCTTCTCCGTCTCCTCACTATGGGTTGCTCAGCAGCATTCGCATTGTCACCACCCCCAGCATATTGCATATGTCGCCTTATAACAGCAATGGCAGCCCCTAACATTTCTTTGTCTCAGTAAAGCTTCTTAAGTTTTCACTTCTCTTAGTTTACTGCAGTGTTGCAGTGTCTCTGAGGAAAACATGGTGGAAAGTTGTTAGCAGAGTTTTAAGTGCTGGGCTGGGCTAGTGTACTGCCTGTGTAATTGCCTGATTCTGATTGTTTTCACCTGCTAGCTCTGCTAGTTCTCCTTGGTTAACTTCCTACTATTTGTTGTGCTTCCTTTTCCCTTTCTGTTTCCACAGGGGGCAGCTCCGCGCAAACAAGCGCACACCAGCTCACATGCGTGCACACATGCTTACACTGCCTAACACTTGCTGACTCCTGCTTGAATGCGCGCACACAGGCGTAAACACGCTTACACAGATTACAACAACCTTACACATGCTTACTCTGGCTTAAATGTGCACACACAGGCACACACGTGCACACACAGTCTTACTCGGATTTACAGGCATGCACCCACATGCAAACACGTTGCAAGCACTTCTACAAGAAACTTTAGTGTCATTCACAGCATACACCTTCAATTTCTTGGCTTTAGCTAGGATACCTGTTGACACGCCTCTTCCAATGATGAGTAACTGACAGCAAACACATGCCACTCTGCTCCAATGAGCTTACATTCTTTCATACATACCCCTCTCATGATGTCACCTATCTTCTACTCTGATACTCCCCTTATCCTATTCTTACACTCCACAGACTTTGCTCATATGTCATGTAAAACTGGGATTCACTTTCCTTACCCTAATTTGCATAGGATTGCCTACTAATGCTTGGTTACTTCTCTTAGACTGAGCTTCCCCCCTTAGCAACCTCTACTCAGTAGCCATGTTGTCTTCAGCCTGCCATTCACTTGCATGGCAGTGGAATATTTTGAATAAAATCCTTATTTGTGGCTTTTATTTTTTTTTCATGGTTTTTAGAGTACAGCACTTAAACTTCGGAGATCGAGGTAAAAAAAATATTTTTTTTTTATTTTGCAATGGGAAGAATTGCCAATGGCTGTATATTTGGCCATTGGCATGCTTCCTCAACTGGATGCATCCTTTATTTTGAGCTGTCATGGCTCCGTTTTGCTATTTGTAGAATGGTACTCAGTTGACAACGGAGTACATTTCTGCAAATAACACTATTCTTACTCGAACAGGTTAAGGTTTTCTGGATCGCAAATTTACCTCATTTGCATAGCTTTTGGCAGCAAATGAGGTAATTTGCATAACCTAACCTTGTCCGTGTAAGAGTCATTTAGGAGCTCTCTTGCACGCCCCTGCCGGCTGTTCCTGGATAGCTTGGCAGACATGTTGGCTGCATGGAGTCTTACTCTACCCTTAGACTCCATGCAAGCCTTCATGAATCCAGCCCTTCCTCTCATTGCTGGATTATTCAGTCCATTAAAATTAACAGATATGCATTTAAAATCAAACATTTATATAAGAGTGAAAAAACACAAGTATAATAAAATTGCATTTATGTACAGAACTTAGGGTCTATGTTAAATCACTGAACGCTTAAAAAAGCGAACAATTATTTATCAAACCCATGTAAGTGAAAGCTTACAATCTCGAGCACTTAGAACAGCAATTTTTTCCAAGGGGGAAAAAAATCATTGTTCCACAAAACAAACAAAAAAAATTTTAAACATTTCATAAGGGGTGGCTTCCCACACCCACCGATGTGGGGGCTGTGCCCCCCACAACCCCCTACTTAAATATACAGTCATGAAAACAACAAAGTAATGGAAGCGGCCAAGCAATTTCTTTCCTAGGGAAATAATTTGCTTATATGCCGTTTCGCTATTTCGCCTTTTTGTGCTTTTCAAGTTTGATTAAGACAAAAGAATGCATCTTTGATAATTTAATAGGAACCCCAGAACTTATTATATACTTTATATATAACAATATGAAATCTTCAGCTATGGACAAAACTTTTGAAACAAATAAAAAATTACCTAATGATATAATCCTAAAAATTCTACCATGAAATAACGTAATCCTAGTTTGTTGAAAAAGACAACTGACTACCTCTCAAACTCTCCATTAGACTAACCAAGCTTAGCTCATGCTTCTGATTCATATTAATGTGTCTCATATTTTTAGTAGTTAAACTGAGTTATTATGAATAAGAAAAGTTAAACAGGTGTTCAGAATCTTTATTATAAATTGATCAAACTAAATATCTCTACAGTCATCTTTCTCTGTACCTCACATTAACTCCCTTGTCTACCATAGAGAGGAAGTCCATTGTTATTTTTATATTTATTAATTTGTAGGTCAGATGATTTTATATTTTTCTATTTTATTTCCTATGTGTAAAGTTATTCATAGGATCATAAGTTCATAAATTAGTACCAGGCTAAATGTCTTTGAGGGTCTTTCAAAGCCCAGCTAATTATCCCATGTGTGAATCACACCCTGCACCTTCTGCCTATAAGGTGAACACCTTAACCACTATGCTAACCTTCTGCCCTTGCAGGCATATTTATACATATTTACTTATTCTGATCTCTTTCTATTTCATTTAGTATACTATGTGTTGTACTATTTCTATATTCTTAGGTTTTATATTTTAGTTATAATCCTAGTGTAGAGGGTCATATAATAGAACATTTATATTTACTCATATATTTTATACTTTTTAATTTAGTACTACTGTTAGAATCAGTCTTATGTTTTCCTAAATGTTATGACTAATTGTATCTGAACAAACATCTGAAAAATAACATAGTATAACATTCCTGGGTACTATTGTATGTCAAGTATTCTATCAGTAGCAAGATTTCAGAACTATGAAATAACTGACAGTGGTTTAAAATGCAGTTCACTGTTATTTGCTTATCTAACTTGTATTCTTAGACAGATTAGCATATGATTTAAAATATTATGATTATTTACTTTTATACAGGAAGAAGTAACCTGGACAAAAGTGTTCATGACTCTAAGTTGTTTCAAGCTGGTTTTCATGATAAGATCTTGAAAATGAACAGTCCATCAGTTGCAGTTCACACAGAAATGCTCACAAGTGAATCCAAGCCACCTCCACACCACATGTCAGTTCCTCAAATCCCTCCAAACCACTAAAAAAAAATAATCTTAAAATATCCCAACCACTAAAAATCCATTGCACTCAAAGAATAATGATTCAACGAGCACTATTTTTATGAGATGTTTAATATAAAGCAGACTGTCATTTTTTTAAAGGAGAAATAGCATATAAACTCACATTAAAAGAATGGCAATTATATGTGATCCAGGTTTAACATGTAAAAATCGGAATGTTACTCTCATTATTTGATATCATTCCAATAATAACCTTTATATGTAAACAACTATATTTTCTATACTTTGCTTATAACATAGAATGTCTTTCCTGGGTGCTAGCACACTACTGAACCATTTTAAGAACTCTGAATGTAGCTTAACATGCCTCTGTAGTGTCATCTGTTGCATCTTATATCATATTTAATAGCACATTACTCAGCTATGCCAAGATAACAGAAAGTGTGCCACCTAACATACGTTTTATCATAGTAATGATTAACTTTTAATAAGATGAATAGTTTAACCTTTTAAACTCGAAGAAAAAAATAAGTGTCTTCAATTTCATATATAAAAGAATCAAACACTAACATTTTAAAAGGGGAACTAGTAACCATTTGAAATAGGGAAAGAAAGAAATTATTTACTTCGTAAAAAAGTAATGTGCAGCACCTGTTTATAAGTATTCAAGGACGTATTTAGATTAATAAGAATTCATAATCATGAAATACATTGATTCTCATTTGCTCATCAGTTATTTTTGTCTTTTATTAACCAACCATCTCTTGTTGTATTTTCTCTTCAAAGAAGTTGGTAGATTCCAGTCCATTTCTTCTGTTTTTTCTAGGATTTTATTTTTTTGTATAAAGTCCATTGCATCTTCCAATGTGTTAAAATCTTTTTTCCTTCTGGAAGGTGAATCCTTGTTTGTGCTTGAAACAAGATTTGTGCTTTAATGTTGTTTGTCTTTAAGCATTTAACAAGTGCACACACGCTTTTTTCTTGGACATCACTAGTGTAGAATAGGCATTGTCAAAGCTTGCAGTATTTCCTTTAATTTTAACTAGCTAATTAGCCCATGCAGCTTTTGAGACTAAATCCTTATCCTGACTTGAGAAAAAGCTTATGATCACTGACCTTGGTGAAGGTGTTTTTTTTTTAAAGATGAGTTAAAAAGTGATCTATGTGCCCTTACAATGCCAAAGGAAAATGCTTCAGGCAGGTTCTAAGTTTAGGCAGCCAGATATCAAGGAACTGAATCATACTGTCTCCCTCTTCTTTTTCAGGAATCCCATAAATCCTGATTTTATTCCTTCTAGATCTATTCTCTAAGTCTTCTATATTATCCTGGAATAAGTTTTGTTTCAGAAGAAATTAAATGCTATTCTCATTTTCAAGTAATCTTCCATGAAAATCAGACATCGTCTTTCTATACTCAAAATTTGTGATGACTGCTGTTTAAGAGATTCACTCAGCATTTAACTTGTTTTTTACATTTCTCTTTAAAATTGTCCATTTTCTTTTTAATTTACAGATAACTCACTGATGTTACTTAGTATAGCCTGTATTTCTTTTTCCATAGTACTGTCTTGTACACTGGGCTTAGAGTGTCTCATTCTGAGACAATTAGTTCTTTCTAGTTTCTTGACAGGAAAAAGCAATTAAAAGAGTTTCAAACTTGTTATTTTTTTGTAGCAAATCTTTCAGCAGATGTTATAAATCCATTAAGTTTTGAAATGTTCTGTTTGAGTTTTTTAGTAAAAATCCTGTCAGAGATATTAAAGTGAAGCAGAGCTAAAACAGTGCTGTTAATCACGCACCATCTTAGCCATGCTCCAGGTTTTATTTCTTAAAGGTCAGTCTTAACCAAGCTTGTACAATTCTATGACAAAAGTATTTTTGGCATTAGATTTCGGTTTGAACGTTTGGTTATTTAGATCTTGCTAAAGCTTTTGACTTTTTGCCGCATCTGACTGTCATTAGTACCATGACTAATTATCAGTTTAATCCCTCCTTATTTAACTTTCCTGCCATACACAGTGTGTTACTATTCAGGGTGCTCAGTCTAGTTTTCTGGTAGTTTCCAGAAGAGTTCCACAGCTATTGGTTTTGTGTTTTGTGGCCATATTTGTTTAACATGTTTTTTTTCCTCTTTTCCTGTTACTGATTCTACCTGGGTTAAGAAATATGTTGACAACTGCAAGATTTTTTTAAATTTCTTCTAAAGAGGCTTGTGTAATAATTAATAAATACTTACCTAATATATTATGTTGATCATCAGATGTCAGTCTGCAATTTAGCAAGCGTAAATATCCAGTAATGTTTTTCTGGAAATCATATCTTAACAGAACCATAAATTCTTGATAATTAATAAATACTTACATAATATATTATGTTGGTCATCAGATGTCAGTCTGCAATTCAGCAAGCATAAATATCCAGTAATGTTTTTCTGGAAATCATATCTTAACAGAACCATAAATTCTTGATGGCTCTATTATAGCCAAATTTGTAGAATATAAAGATTAATGTTTGTCTATTTCTAGTTCCTTATCAATGTTGGTCATGTAAAACACATTGGATGCAAACCCATGAGAAAGATGGGCCTGATATTAAAACTGGTATCATTAAGAGATGAAAGTAATATGGTAATGTTATTTAAATCATATATCTGACCTTTACTTTATATAACAGTCCCTTTTGTAACTATTATTGTACTCATTTGTTAAATCTTAAATGAGATCAGCATAAATATACAAAATAATTCCTTCTGTTTGCTATTTACATTGTATGGCAAGATGCTTTGAACTTAATTTACACTCAGTTCATTACAGGCACTTTCATACTAAAACAATGCTAGCTTGTCAAACATTTAAGGATGAATTGATATGCCTGTCCTTAAAGACTTGTATAATAATTTGCTCGGACTAAGACATAACAATTGGAACTTTTGTTTATCCTTGAATAGAACTGCTAGGCATAGTAACTTCAGTGTTCAACTGGTAACCCAGAATTTAGAATAAACTACCTTTATGTATAAAAAAAGCCCTTCATTTCCAATGTTCAAGAAAAATCTAGGTACTTGGATGGGTAATGACATTTTAATCCCAGTTTTAAGGAGCAAACATTTCTCAATAGCCTCACAGCATAAATGCTGGTTATACAAACTTACAAATCTTGTAGTCATAGATTTTATTATCTTTGTCTTTATTTGCTAACTGTATAACTCTGGCCAAGTCACTTATTTCAGCAATAATCTCAAGTTTCTACTTGAAAATGTGCATCAGTCTAGTTAATGAAACATATCTTGTTTTATTGAGCTGTCAATGGTGTTCATTGTAGCACTGATCATTATATATCCTACAGATGGTATACTGCATATCTGTTAAAGAAATCTAAATTTTGCATTAATGTTTGTCTTATGGAACTTTGAAAAGAATTGCCTTACAGCCATTTGCTGTAGATGTATTTAGGCTTAAGTACAACTGAGCACACTTTGTTTGTTTGTGTCTTTCAACTTTTCCCAGTTAGGGGTCGCCACAGCGGAACTCCGCTCCGCTAATGATTGGCAGTTGATTTTTACATACCGGCTTGCCAGGCCTGACGCACAACCTTCAACGAAGGTACGCCCATTCACGCATGTCTCCACGCAGAGGTCACTCTAGCTGAGAATCGAACCAGACAGCATCTTACTGTGAGGCGACAACGCTACCGCAGCACCACCACCGCGGGTTTACTTGTGCTAAATATTGTATGACAAATTAATGTGATGTTCATTTCTAGTCTGTAGAAAAAATAGGGTCACCGGTTAGAAGGCATTGTGCTGCTCAAGTACCACTTTGATATTTACTGCTCTTTGTAGCAATATAAAGAAACCCATGTTAGTAAATCAGATGTGATTACACCAGTTACTTTGATTTTGCTTCGCAAATCTAGAGGATACATTTTTCATAATTTAGTAAGAATCGTAGATCAATGCTTTCAGATGATTTTTTTTCTTTTCACCAAGGGCTAACCAGTCATGCTTGAAGAGACTAATAAAATGCTTTCTGCTGAAAAGTTATAAGGAGCTTAACGTCAGAGCAATGAAAACATAGGACTGTCTCTTTTCACCCATGAAGCAATGCATTTGATATCTGATTTCTTTAAATTTCAATGTATATAAACATAAACAATTGTTGCCAGGTGCTCAAAACTCCACAATACCATTTTTAGCACAAGTATATTAATGTACAGAACATGATTTGTTTTCCTTTTTGGTGTATTTGGTTGTATGTATACATTGCCTGTGGATTCATACATGAGACTCTCGTGACTATGCTTTAACCCCTAATCATATTTTTTTACTATTGATAATAAAAATAGCAGCTGCAATATTACCATTTGATAACAGTTGCTGCCACTTAAAGCAAAATAGATGTTTGATATGAATTATGCAGTTTCAATGTGTTTATTATCAAAAACAGAGATCATGAGATGAGCCGGTAAGAAAGTTAACACACCTACTATAGACATGAAAAGGTTAAATACATCTGTCTTTTGCCAGCTGCATTCAAAAGAGCAAAAATATCTTAGCAGAAAAAACACATAAGAACTAACATTCCATCTCCAAGAAGGATGCACATTCACTGCAGACAAGCAGCTGTGCTCTTAAGTTCAGGCATTCAGTTCATTCCTTATAAAACTTAATTAACCTCAACAGCAGTTCTTACACATTACTGCAGTTGAAAAATAGACTTATTTTTGCTGCTATACTAGCCAAGATATGTTCCTTAGGTCATCAAGAATTTAACTTGGAGTGTAATACCTGCACAGTAGGTCAAACCTGAGGTTAAGTGCTGATGCTAACAAAAGAAAAGATTTTCTTTCCAAGCAGGCAAGCAAGGTAATGTTAAAGGATATAAAACTTTTTTCTTCATCTGGTGCTGTATGCCCTCAGACCTAAGGTCAGACTTAAAGTTGCACTTTATGAGACTGTAAGATCATTAAAACCCATGAAGCTGAAAGCTTTTGATCTCAGATCTATTCCAGTTATAACCTAATAAAAAGGTCAGTGCGTTACATTTTACAGCTTATTACAGGTATTTGCAGAAAGGAAATCTGCCAAGTGCTACAATACATTTAACACAACTCAAGACATGTGCCTGCTGTACTGAACCATTTGTATTTGTTTCACTGAATCCCGCTGACTCCTACATTTTTCAGGTAGATCCAGCTTTGAGTTTTTCTAATGTTATCAACTAACTGGTTAATGATAGTTATAAAACTATAAGTTGTATAAAAAAGGTTTATAAAGTCTAGGAAATCAGAAATGAAGACATTATTTGTTAGTTACATTAGACTCAAATTTCAGTGTGGAATAACAGTATGGAAATCTTATAAGAAAACAAGCATGAGTAAACTGGAAAGAGTACAGCAGAAATATTTCAAGGGCATCAATTGATATGAAATTTAAGTTATTATGAAAGACTAAAATATGTGAACTTGTACAATATATATATAAGAGGAGATATTGCCCGTGCTTGAAATATTTGCATGTATGTATGTATGTACTGTTAACCTCTAGGA
Organism: Protopterus annectens; assembly: GCF_019279795.1. Classification (NCBI taxonomy): domain Eukaryota; kingdom Metazoa; phylum Chordata; order Ceratodontiformes; family Protopteridae; genus Protopterus; species Protopterus annectens. Next base: position 43,613,730 of record NC_056751.1, on the reverse strand, counting down.
GTCAAACTGCAGTCTGTGTAATCTGAGTAGTTATGTATGTCTATAAAGCAGCACAGTTCCAGTAACTCAACAAATATCCTGTACCTCCATTCCTTTGTTGTTCCTCACTGTTCTGCAGTGTAATCTTGTGTCTGTATTCCTTGAAAAGAGACAGAAGGTATTCAGATCTGAAGCCACTATGGTGTTAAATAGCAGCATATCAAAAACAGTAAAGTTCTAATGGGGAGAGTATTGGTATTTTCTAATGATCATTCATTACATTTTAGTCATCCTTCTAAAGGTAAGTCAAATAGGCATAACATGTTTTAATTGAATCCCTTGTAGCTACATTTTAGACTATATTTAAGTAGAGATAATTATCATGTAGTTATCAGACAGTAAAATACCAACACATAGCTGTCAACAATTCAGACGAGAAGATCAATTCAGAATGCTACACACCACAACTAATCCCAGCAACAATAAGTAAATATACTCTATGAGGTAATGCCTTCTAATATGTACTTCTGCAGAAAAACTTCAGTTTAAACTACAGATTTTTACAAGGAGTAAACCCTTTCCACCCCTGTAATCTGTGGGACTTGCCCCAGTCGCAACCCTGTTTGTGTATGTTTACTCTAAGAATGTGCTACCTCAAGGATGGGGACCACATTATTCATAAACTGAAAAAAGTACAATTTAGAGATGAAATTATTAATTAGGAGCTTTGGAGGTGCAAAACTGTATAATATGGTTTGCTTGTTTAGTTGGTAATTAACTTCTATTGTATCATATGTACCATGTTTCCAAAGGTGTTCAAGGCTTATCAATATTGCAGCATTCAAAATTTGAGAGGCTCATCCTTAAAATTCCTTTTTTTCGGATTAAGATGTACAAATTCAAGTTCATGCTGTATACCCAGTCATCTCCCTTTTCTATTTCCTCCAGAGCCAAGAAGTAAATCATAAATCAGCTTGTACTTACTTATCAGCATCACAGAAACTCATGCTTACTTTTGTTACAATGTTTCAGTAGTATGTTAGCTTTCATTTACACATAATATTAAAAGGAGTCTCACATGCATTTATAATAAGTCCTCTGGATCTCTAATGATGCATGATGGTCCGATGCTTAAAATCAAACATGCACTCAGAAGTTAGTGTCACTTTATTAAATCATACTTTGAAACAACAAGCCGATAAAATCTAATCATTCTAGACATCTTTTATGATAATACTTCAAGAATGATTTTTATCTAACTATATATTACTTAAAGTGTTAAACAAAGTGTTAATCTTCAAGATTATTTCAATGCAGGACTTTCAAGATGGCTTTACATTGGTCAACAACTGAATTCAGCTCTCCCAGTGGGTGAAAACAGAAATTGAGAAAAATGGACAACTGAAATTTGGTTTGAGTAAAAATCAGATATTGGCTAGTAAGTACACTGCCTGGATGCCAGAAAATTAGAAATTTGGAGAATCTGAAAGTAAGTTGACCAGAAAAAGATCACAGACTAAGAAAAATTCTGCAGCTGTTCAGCAAAAAACAGTTCAATCTTTAGCTGTAGTATAAGAAATGGTTTCCAGTAATTTAGAGGAATAATAAATTATATGCTCACAGTGTTGATTAAAATAAATGAAACTTTGAAGGACTGCATCAACTCAAATAACAGAAAGCTGGAAAAATAGAAGTTTAAACTAGCTACTCAAATGAAAAATCAGAGAATGAAATGAAGAAAAGGCTGAGTTTCAGGCTACTGAAGAAGAGCAGCTTCAAAAAATAGTAGAGTTAGAAAACAGATCATGCAGGGAAAACCTGATATTTTCTGCTGTACCAGAGAAACTAGAAGAAATAAACTCTATACATTTTATGAAATCACAAGCAAGCAGAAAGAGACTTTGCTTTTCATTCTTCTGACAGAACAGTGCATAGAAAGACTTTGCAGGGAATTTTTTTCCATTGTTCCAAAGGAAAATGCTTGAGAGATAGAAAAGAGCATAGACGTTGGCTTGAAGAACCAGGAGGAACCAGTGTCTGGTGTTAGGAGATCATGAAGAAGACTAGTAACACTGAAATTAGTGAATAAATGGGAGACTATAAAGCATCAATCACATTTCTGAAATATGGCTTTGCAAGTAAAAGTGGCTGAGAAAGACTGGAATTGTGTTGACTTTGTTAAACTTCTGGGTGGATTGTAAAGCATATACCCCACTTTATGTAATTAATGTTTAGAAGGACACTAAAGGGAAAAAAGAAGTAATCAAGTAAAACATTTTTTGTCTTTAGTTTCTGTATAAAACATTTTTGAATATGAAATTCATGTTATATTGCAAAGCAGTTTTCTACAGTGTGCAGTCGGGGTATTTTAAATGGGAATGAGTCATTTCAGTGACTATTGTATATGTTAAATATATTAAACTCCAGAAGTATTTTTCTTAGTTGTATGAAATATAAGGGGTCTATATTAGAAGATAGAATGTTTAGGTGATTGAACACCTAAACATCGATTTTCTAATATAGAAAGCAAAAAATGGCGAACGGCCAATTTAACGCAGGGAAAAATTTCCCTTGGCCATTTGCCAGATTTTCCATTTCCGTATTGTTGAGCAATCTCAGAGTTGGTATATTCTGTTAGGGGGTTTGAGGGTGAAGCCCCCCACTTAGTTTGGATGTAAAGTTTTTTTTTTTTTACTGGCTGACGTGCATGTTTCCCTGGGGGTTCGATATTCTTAGGTTCAATATTAGAAGATCGATGTTTAGGTGTTCGATCACCTAAACATTCAGTCTTCTAATATAGACCCGATATAAGCTATACAGTATAACAAAATAAGAAAGACCAGACAGAATCAAGTTTAGGTTAAAACAATGCTCTGATCTTAAGTTACTGGGATGGAAGGTGGGGTGTAAATGTGTACTGATTATATTATATGTATAATAAAGATAATGCTTGTCCTTGTTTTACAAGAGTTAATGTCTGGATTAATGGCATTGTCTTAAGCTATAAACAGTTTTTGTAGTATATACAGGCTTGAAAAATAAGACAAAATAATGAAAGGAATGAAAAGAGATTCCTTCATATATCTACAGAGTTGTTAGTTGTTTTTTTTTTCCCCTCATTGATGACTACTTCTACTTTGACCAAGATGTCTGTATGTGGAAGTTGTTGATCTTGAGAGTTCCGAACACCCTTTGGTGAGGGAAATGCAAAATTTAAATGTGCAATGGCAAGTAGTTCAATAAAAATAAAGTTTGAAATTATGGACATTGAATAAGAGATGGCTGCCTCCCCAGCTGCCTTAATACTTTGATATATTTACTAGAACAGTGCAAAATTTAGTTTTATGTAAAGGTAGCCTGTGCACTTTTTCTTAGTGCTAAAAGTTAATGTTTTCTGAAAGCATGCAAACTATTTTTTCACATCTGTGAGTGAAATAGAGAAAAGAAAGGAATAAACAGAGCATCCAGTTTAAATGGGAACACAATCTGTAACATAAATTTTAGCATGGATAACCATAATTTCATATTAGGATATGGTGGGACATGCAGCTGTTGATTTGGTACTATTGTTCCTGTCTGGAGGGTTAAATTTCATTTGTTAAAAATGCACATAGTTTTATGTGTCTATTCTAAGTTAATAGGGGATGGGGATGTTCTTAAAATGTAAATTTTTTATGTTTTATGGGTTTCATTAAAGCAAAAAGACTTGAAAATGTGACATAGAATCTAACGGAGATGTGTAGAAACAATTGTATAAAAGAATAGCCTGAAAAGCATTAACATATGCATGCAAGACAAAAGTTGGAAATTCAAAATCCTGTCATGTATTATAGGTGGAAATATCTTTTTTAACATAATGCTTTCTCAATCCCTATTATCTTGGAATGTAAATGGTCTTACAGGTCAAAAAGGAAGGAGCATTGAATTAGATTAAGAAACATACAATGCAAATAGTGATGCTGCAGGAGACACATTTGGAAAGAAATGAGCATATGAATTTGGCAAAGAAAGGATTTCATGATGGATATTCAGCATAATATCAGGAACAAAGAAAAAGGGGAGTAATAATACAGGTTGTTAGTTGGGGTTGCAATAGTGTTAAAACAAAGAAAAATACAATAATGGTATATTTGTGGTAGTAAGGTGTTATTGGCAAGGGAGGAGGATTATGGTGGCATGTACTTACATTGCACCAAAAACTACTATGAAGGAGCTTATGAAAATGTGAAAGGACTAATCTTCATTCATCAGGGATATTACTTATAGGTGGGTACTGGAACTTGATTTGCAATAATGAGTATGTATCAAGGGGACCTAGAAAGGAAAATATAACAAAAGAGGGCAGATGTCTAAAGAAATTTATAAAAATATTTGGTATTGAAGATGAGAATTTGGTAGTAGGAGCTCAAACAGCATTTACATGTTATTCCCCAATGTACAATAACTGGGCTAGACTGGATAGAAATCATATTTCAAAGGAGCATGCACATTTAATTGAAAGCTTTAACACACATCCTATAAGTATTTCAGATCATGCACCAATAAAAAATAAGGTAAGACTACAGAGCAATAATATAAAAATGAGACACTGGTAATGTCCCTCCTATCTGTTAAAAAAGATGAATTCAATGAATGGGTAGTGGAAATTATTCAAGAGTTATTAGGGCAGACAGAAATTGCTTTAGAAGGGATAGCTAATGAGTGGGATAAAATTAAAATAGAGATTAAAAATAGGGTAAAAATAAAAGAGGAAGAGATACTAAGAAATGATAGGATTATTAATATTAATGAGAGGAATCTCACAAACAAGAAATGGGGCAACTTTAGAATGCTGAACAGAAAATAAGGGTGTATTTGGATACTCTGCATGAAAAAAACTTTAGCACATCAACTTAGGCAACAGAAAGTAGAAAAGGTTGTCACCAAATTTAGAGAGCCTATGTCAAGAACAATAACCATAGATCCTATAGAGGTATTAGAGATATTTTAGAAATTTTATGAACATTTGTATAAAGCAGAATAATGTGGAAACCAAGAAAGACCACAAATGTAAATATTTATGGAAGACTTAATTACACCAAAGTTAGAAGAAAATAAGGCTCAACAACTAATTGTTAAGATAGGAGGTGAGATAAAATTATGCACAATCAATCTGCTGGAAAGTATCCAAGAACAAATGGCATTCTTCTGGACATTTGGAAATCAGGAGAGAAGGAAAGGATAAAGATCTGGAAGATTTTAAATAGTATTTTAAAATACCAGAAACACAAGCATTGTGGAAGAAAGCTGTGGTGGATGTATTACCCAAAGAGGGCAAAGACCCTTCAGACCAAGCTTCATATAAACCCATTTCAATTTTACTTCATGATTACAAAGTGTTAATGTCTATACTAGCTATTACTATTACGAAGTTGTTGCCAAAATTGACAGATATGGATTAATGTGCTTTTGTAGAGTGGAGGCAAACATCTGACAGCATTAATAAAACAACAATGGTCCAGAGTGAAGTAGAATATAAGAAAATATTGCTGTTGCTAGCAAGTCTTGATGCAGTTAAAGTATTTGATAGAGTAGGCTAGAATTTTTTGATTAAGGCAAAGGAAGCATTTATATTCCCTGATATAATAATATGGTTAATAAGCATGATATGCGAAGAATCATAGCCAAGAAATAAAGTGGGAGGGTTCCTCTCCGAGAAGTTATGTTTAAATAAAGGAACCAGGTCACGGTGTTCTCTTTCTCTTTTGTTATTTGATTTATATTTACAGTCATGCTCAATGAAAATAAGTGACTCAGAAATTCAAGTATATAATTGGAAGGACAATCAAGAATAGTTGGCTTTATTTGCAGATGATATTTGTTGTCCAAGAAAGGGCATTTTGAGATAGTTCCATGTCTTTTTCAGGATAAAAAATTAATAAAGACATTGCAAAGGTTATGGCCATAAATTATTTACCAATTAGGACACAATAAGATGAAATATTTAGGATTATGGATTAAAAAGGCTTCTGTTATGGCAGCAAAAGTTATGTGGGAATAGACTAAATAGAAGATAATACAAAAACTGAAAAACTAGAAAATCTTGTTTATGGATATGGATAATAAAATTTAAGCAGTGAAAATTAGTTTAATCCCTTTAGTTTTATTTACAGGTCAGGTATATTTTTATCAACTGGAAGAGAAGATATGGGCAATAATTAATAAAGAGTTGAAAGAAATTATCTGGGAGAGGAAGAGGGCAAGAGTTAAGTGTGATAGGTGGATCCTCCCAATAGAACAAAGTGGTTTAAGGTTACCTGACTTGAAGGGACATTTTAGAGCTATACAATTAAGGTTCATATACATAACACAAAATAAGTTTATAATTCAAAGTAGAAAGGGATGATGAAGATGATAATGAAGCAGGGAGTGGTATTCAAGAAAAAAAGATAGAGTGGGATTTTGGAAGTAGATCTTTGAGAATAATTGGAACCTACACCATATTATATTCATAAAGTTGCATAAAGTATTCTAAGAACTAATCTAACAAGGAAATGAACAAATGAGATTTTTGCCAATAGGGATAGCTGCAAGTAGAGCTACAGGAAATAGGAAAGAGGATGAAATTTACTAGTGAAAACTGGCAAAGGAACCAATGTACAGGGAACAAATAACTAGAGACAGAAACATAATAAAGTGTGATAAGGCCAAGACGAAGTGTGGACTGCAAGTTAGAGACTGCCCTCCTTACTAGGGACTGATATCAGAGTATAGGCAAAGAGAAAAGGACAGGGGAGTTCTAAGTGACAGACCTAATTAGTACATTTTTTAGTCAAATCTAGAACAGAAAGCAGCTCTTAAAAAGGATAATTAGTAGAGTATGTAAAATATTGCATGATAATTATAAGAATAAATCAGAAGAGGTTAGAAAAAATTGGGGAGAAAGACTGGAAAAGCAACTTACAATGGAAGGACATATGTATGGCTCCCAAGTATGTAGTACAATCCCGAAGATTTAAGCTTTTTTCTTGAAAGTGTTTGCATAGGTAATTTTATACTCCAAACAGACTTCAAAGAATTTTTCCTCAGTCCGATAGAAAATATTGGAGGTGTGACAGGGTCACAAAGAGGTAACCGAGGACAGGTTTGTGGGAATGCAATGAGTTGAAAGTTTTAAAGAAAATCCATACAGAATACTCTGTCAGAATTATTGGGGGAGAAATGGTTCTAACTAAGGAAATTATTATTTTGAGCTGGGAATCACCTAGACAGAGTGAGGCTTTATAATTTTTAATTCTGCTGGCTGCCATAAAAAGAAATTACTGGAAAATGGAAATCAAAATCTAACCTAACTGTATTTGAAGTACTGAATACTATAAAACAGACAAAAAACTGAAAACAGGATCTTTAGAAAAGAGAAGTACAAATTACTTAGAAATAAGTGGAATTTGTGGAAACAATGTACTCAGAATAATGTTCAGGATGAGGAGTGAGGTTTTAAGGGAAGGTAGAAATTAAGAAGTTTATGTAATGTTGGACTAAATGAGATTTTTTATAAAAAAGAAAATATATGCATAATGTATGTAAATGAAAAAACATGTTAATATGGTTTATTTTATTTCTATTAATGCATATGTGCCTACATCTTAAGTAATAATTTAATAAAGATGTTTAAAACAAATACTTGAATGTTTTCTGATTTTCTAAGTGAGTCATGGAAACAGAAAAAACAAACTTTCCTTTCCACAGCTGCAAAGTCTAGCCCATCCTATGGGATCACCAAGTTTTCCTAGGCTAGCTAAATCCTAGGGTTTCCAGAGGTCTCCTTCATGTGGGCCTGACCAGGAACAATTAGAAAGTGAGCCACCTGGTGAAGAGCCTTATAAGATGATAGAATATGGCTTTTCTGACTTCTCTCAGTATGAAGGAGCAGCAGAGCTATTTTGAGATTTGTCATGTTCCCTGAGCTCCTCATTCTTCATGGAAAGTAGGTCCAGAAGGAGTCTCATTCTCTTTATTGCTATCCAAAAAAGCAACCTGTAGGTCTCCAGATTGAATACCCTCCCAGTCTTGACTGTGCCTAAGTACCTGTCCTTGAATGTAAGCAAATCTAGAATGACACTGAGAAATAAAGCTGACACTCAAATAATCTTACCCAATGAAAACCCAACAGATGCCATACTCAGCAATCCCAACAATGACTTTTAGTCTAAGAGAGTCAGACAACAGACTTGCATTAGTTTAATTCAGAATGGGATAATAAAGTCACATGTCAACTAATCTGCTTAGATGTAATAGTTGCTACCAAATAAAATCAAACTGGTGGCACACAGTTGAATTACTACAATATAAATGTAACAAGAACAATGCAAACATTTACAAATATTGAAACAAAAAGAAGCCACTTAAATATATTGCCAAGACATAGCAAAAACATAATCAACTCATGAAACTCATGAAGCAAAACAGATGGACATAAAATCTCCATTCAAATTGAGATGATGGGACATTCTATATGATGGTAGTCTAAGTTAATGAAGTGCTGGAGGGAGTGTACTTTGTTATTTTTGCTCACAGATGGCTAGTGGTATGATAGAAACTCACCTTTCCATCTGTTTTTGCACTTAATAGCCCATTGCTGTCAGCTTTGCTTTCAAACTATCTCCATGTATCCTGTAAAAAAGCAGTCCAGGTTAAGTGAGCCTGAGATTCAGAAAGGGCTACTACAAGTGGAAAGACCTAACATGGGTAAGAAACTACTGGTGGACACTTCTGATTTATAGACTGGCCCACCACAGTGATTCTACATGGTCAGTAGAATAAGTGTGGTGGGCCATTCTCCACTGATGTGATAAATGCTAGTCAGTGATTCTGTGGGAGAGACCTACATTAATTAGCCATGTGCTTTCCCCCTGGAGCTGCTTGCAAAAAGGGATTTATACACGCAGGTGATTCAGAAAATCACTTGGCTGTATCAGCTATTACATTCAGCAGTGCTAACTAATACTGCCAAAATGCTCCGTTACCCACTTGATTCAAAAGGGAGAGATCATGTTACAGATAAGTATCTAGGGGTTTAGTAAAAATATTGTGGTGATGGGAGCTGTGACTGTCTGTTTTGTTTGTATGTCTATGTGTCTATGTCTTTTTGGGTGGTAGCAGTATGGGGTTAGATAGGAAATCAGAAAAGTAAGAGTGTGTGTGCATGTGTGTGTGTGTGTGTGTGTGTGTGTGTGTGTGTGTGTGTGTGTGTGTGTGTGTGTGTGTGTGTGCATGTGTGGGAGAGAGTATCCATCAGTGTGATCAGATAAGGGAGGGTATGCCTCATGCAGAGAGACAGAGTGTTTGTGTGTGTGTGTGTGTGTGTGTGTGTGTGTGTGTGTGTGTGTGTGTGTGTGTGTGTGTGTGTGTGTGTGTGTGTGTTGTGTCTGTATCTTTATAAATGTCTGCAGTTGTGTGGGAGAGTAAATGGGGGGGGGGCTATTCCAATGAGATACATGTGTCACCAGTGGTAATTATCACTGTAAATACTGTTATCACTGCTACTAATTTCAGCTGATTCAGATACTTGCAAATTAGCCAGTACTGAGGTGTTAACAGTGTCTCTAATCACATGTCCTCTGTTTCCTAAACTGCCCCTGATCTGCGTAGCAGTTTATACCCATGGTGGGATTCTCTCTCAATCACAGCCTAAGTGTTAAGGAGCAGGTACTTTGTTGTTTTTATTGGTGGTTAGTGGTATAATAGAACCCTTCCCTTCCATTTTTTGCACTTAACTCATTAACACCTATGTGATGTGGAATGTCACACCTTTAGCAACCTACAAACAGCTTGCATTCCTGAACCTTTTCTGAAAAATAAACTTAAAATGCATAAGACAGATAAATGTAAATATTTTGTGAACATAAAAGCCATTAAAACTGCGCAAATAGCAGTGTTAGCAGTAAAAAGTATTCCATACAGTGGTAATAGTCAGTGCATTCATAGTTTTGTCTTTCCATAAACACTATAATATAATGTACACAACCCCCAAACTATATTTTGCTAAACTTTCACAAATAAACTCTCATATCTTGGAAACTCTACAGCCTACACATATATTGTTAGAACACTTTGTTACTAGACACAAGCTTTCACATGATAGTAAGACATTCCTTTTAGATTGCATGTTTATTGTGATATTTACATAAATATAAAAACATATGCTTAATTGTATAATTAACAATGTAAGTAACACCGAACAGCTCTCAAGATGTGGAATTAGATAGTTTTCTTCATCAACACTTCACCTGATATGCAAGTTTGTAAGTCACTTTTTTTTAAATATTAAGTATGAATGGAAATAGTGTTCATTTTCATAATTACTAATGAACAACTAGCAATATCTCAGGTATAGTGTGAAATAAAGACATTGAAAATGAATTTCTGACAATGAATTTCCCTGTCTCCCACCATGGCATATCACACCATACCCCTCAATAACATCCACGGCTCTCAATTATGAAAATATGAACACAAATATGAAAATATAGTGACAAACAGTGATTGATTTCTCTACTGTTGCACATCCTAGATTAACAATCTTAGTGCCGTTTTGTTCATGACACCTTACACTTTCTAACACTGTCATAAAGAGCTATTGATGTGAAGTCAAAATATACATAAAAATAAAAGTAAAAAAAAAGTTTTTTTTTAATAAAGAATGCTTTTTATTGGGTCTATATTAGATCAGTGAACGCTTAAAAAAGCGAACGCTGATTGATCGACCTTATGTAAATGAAAGCTTACAATCTCGAGCTGTCAAATCAGAGATTTTTTTCCTAGGGAAAAAAATCGCTGATCCAAAACACATACACACAACACAAGCACACCAAACAAACAGAAATCCACACACATACACCTAAAATCTGACACCTAACCCTACACTAAACTATGGACGCACCACTAACTATCCACTTACCTTAACCCAAACCCTAACCCTAAGGTCCGTCACTATCACACACTCACCTCACCCGCACCCTAACCCTAACTTACCTAAACCTGCCCTAACCCTCACGTCCACACAATCGCACACATACCTAACCCGAGCCCTAACCCTAACTTACCTAACCCACTCTAAAACTCACATCCACACAATCGCACACTTACCTAAATCCGACCCGTAACTGTCCACCACAGCGATCGAACTAACTTTAACCTAAAACAGCAAATAAAAAATAAACGTTTTCAATGTTTAGCTTTAATATTGATAATCTAATATAGCGAATTACTTGTCCTTTTTATCGAAAGTAAAAAAAAAGAAAAAGAAGAAGAAGAAGAAGAAGAAAAGAAAAAGAGTGAAAGAAGAAGAAGAAGAAGAGAAGGAAGCAGATGAGCATTTGAGGTTGGCTTCAGTGCTTAGAACAGTTGTATTGGGGATGGCACAAATCCTGGTACTCTCCTGGTATATCATTACCAGAATCGTCTTTTTTTTTGCAAAGTTTTTTCACAAAATGTATTTTTTTTTTTTTTTTTCAACTCAATAAAAAGCATTCTTTATTAAAAAAATGTTTTTACTTACATTTTTATTTTTTACTAAATGTTTACTGAATTTTTTATTTCAGACAAAAATTTTTTACTAAAACCTATGCATATGTGCATGAACAACTAGATGACCTGATGTAGAGTTTAAAACATTTGAAAAATTATGAAAAGAGTTAGAACTTATGATTTGAAATAAATACTGGTTATAATGTATCGGGTTACAGGGGTATTGTATGATATTATTAGGGAGTAGGAAGTCTAAAAGGAGGTAACAGTTATTGGTTGAATCAAAGTGGCTGTCAATTAGATAACATTGTTAAACCTTTTGGCATTAAGGAAAATCTTAACATTGTTAAACCTGTATATTAATTCCACTTCATTATTCTATATCATTTCTTAAGTATTAATATTTTAAGTGTCCTTGATTAGTTCTGGCTTTTCCTTTATCTTTTCCCTGCTTCTTGATTATTTTTTTGAGGCTATGATGAAATTTGGAAATTTGTAATGATGGATGACTGTCAAAATGGATGACTTCCTCTCACAATTATGGATCCGGAGATTAGTTCAAAGCAGTGAGCTAGTTTTGTGAGAGTCGAAGGATGATTTGATGAAAGGAAATAGGAGATAATTAGAGCAGCAGCACAAATCTGTATGTACAACATATCATAACATATCTGTCTTTCATGGTACTGTACATGCATGTATTTTTTGTCACAGCTGTATGCACTTGGTGGAGCACAACATCAGTTAAGAATCATTTTTAGTTTTCAGTGTTAGAATGTGTGTGTGTGTGTGTGTGTGTGTGTGTGTGTGTGTGTGTGTGTGTGTGTGTGTGTGTGTGTGTGTGTGTGTGTGTGTGTGTGTGTGTGTGTGTGTGTGTGTGTGTGTGTGTTCTTTGGAGATCAGGAGTACACAAGTAGCAAGCAGTAGAAGTGAAGTAGTATGCGCTGATGGGGGTGGAGGTGGAGATGATGTGATGCAACTCAGTGGCATTGCTTCTGCACCTTGACAAACTGACTGAAGGTGTGACTGAGGTGTGAACGGACACAGAGACAGAGCACAACCCACAAAAAGCAAAAAAGCATTGTAATAATAAAAAAGGCATTATGGCTTGAGTGAGTGAAAGCTCCTGACTGTGTAGTGCCACATGCCAAGGAGTTGTGTTGTGTGTCAACCCTCTCTCCTCTCATAGAGCACTAATATATTCATACGGTATGAGATATTTTTTCTATTCATATTCAGCATCAAAAACTTTGCTTAAATGTATACATGACACAGAGATAAAGATCTCTGGCCAAGTACAGTTAAGAAAATGTAATAAAGATATTTAATTAACAATGTTTGATTAAGTAGCTTCATACTGTAAATATAAATTTTACTTCAGGCAATCTAGATGAAATGAAATTGAGATCATGTGTCCTCATCTATTAGTGCTTTGACTGTTTTAAAAATACTTTTACTACAATAATTGGGATTGTTTGTGCTTACGCTGATCTTCTATTTGTGGAATAAGTGGTAATTAAGAACACTCGGCTTAAACCTTAAACCTACTGTTTTTAATATCACCATCACTGGTTCTTAACTCGTTCTATAAAAAGGGGACTAATGGAGCGACTAGTGTTTGTAATTACTTGAGATAAATAAGTGTGTGTGCTTTTAATATGTGATTTTAGCTTGTTTACAATAGTAATGGTATTTTATACAACTGTTATTTCACTATAGCCCTCACAATTAATTGTGCTTATGCTGGTTTGCTGGTTGAAAAATAACAACTGCCAAGAATACTTAGTTTAACTTGGTATTCCAGGGCTATTTGTTTAGTGTTCCCATCACTGGTCTTTTAGTAATTCCAGTACTTATTGTTATTGTTTTTCTGTTTAAAAAATTATTAGTTTAACATAGGCGGTAGTCTACTTAACACCAAAAGTGTGATAAGAGACATTGGGACACAGGTGGACAGTAGTCTCTGCTTTGATAATCACATCGCCACAGTAGTCAGGAAATCCTTCTATGTGGCACACCTCATCACAAAAGGGTTCTCATCCAGGAAAAAAGAGGTCATTGTTCCCATCTACTCGTCACTATTAGACCTATTATAGAGTACAATGCCCCTTTTGGTATGTACCTCACAAGACATCTACAACAACTAGAAAGGCCGCAAAAATACCTCACAAAGAGGATTACCGGCCTCAAAGAGATGCCCTATGCAGACCATCTCAAAAAACTCCAGCTTTACTCTGTCACATATTGCCTACTCTGAGGTGATCTCTGCCTAACATATAAAGCTATGTCAAACCTAGAGCTGTTGGACATGCTCCACTTAAAGAAATCCCAATCCCTCCGAGCTACATGCTCTAAAGACCTAAACCTTGTCACCACAATAAACAGAACATGCTGGAGGGATAGATTCCTGTCCCAGAGACTTCCCATACTCTGGAATAGACTGCCCATACATGTCAAGCTGAGCGCCTCCTTGGCCCTATTCAAAAGGAACCTTGACGACTGGCACATGGGCTAATCTTGGAGAGATGTCTACTGTTAAGTTAGTGGTAGAAATAGTATGTGATTTGAACATATTGATAATATTATCTTTTAGTTTTACAACAAACTGAACATACCGAACTGCAAGTTGAATCAATGCTACTAAGTTATGTGTGTGTGTGTATTTTAAAGCAGTTACAGTCTCTATCTTTTCAAAATATACAGTATAACAAACAACATTCATAAAATGTGGAAAACTGACTAGCTAACCATGTTGTGTTGACAGAAATTATTGAATCAATGCTCAGATATCACCTATTTACTTGGGACAGATAATATTTTGTCACATCAGAAGAAGATGCTAAGACCTAGAAAGAGAGTATTATTATCCTGTACAACATTGTCATTTTATTTATTGTTTTTATTTTATTGATTTACTTATATGTTTTCTTAATTAGCCGGGTAAATAGACTGGTCCTAAACACAGGATCATTTTCAGTCACAATCCAGGATTAATGGCAACAAACATACAGTATTATACACATGAACAAAAACAAATAATATAAATGCAACTTGGTATACTTGTTGCAAAAATGTTTAGGACGAATGAAATGCTGAGGCAATGATTAACTATAAATTGCCAAACAAATTTGAACAGTAAGAAAATCATCCATTGAGAAATGGAGTGAAAAGAAGGTGAAAGTGACGATGGTTCTCTGATACATGCCTTCATAAAATAAATGTTTGTAGATTTTCAACATTTTATCAGCAGTTGTGTAATGAGTTCCTGAGTCTATTGTTGAAGCTAGCTTATCTAACACATGGTACAGTTCCCATATCTGACACCATCCAATATTAAGCTGAGGAGTAAAAAAGGTCCTCTCTCCAAGTTGAGGACCAGAAATATTCTTCACTGGAAACTATTGCAAACTACTTGCTACAAGTGGCTTGCTATGAATTAAACAAGTAGCTTCCCATGGTTATAGTACCATAGACAGAGTGCTTCAGCTAGCTCTGACTGCAAACAGTATCAGCATTCATTCCTGAAGACTGGTACTGCAATACCTCACCAAAGACAATTGCCAATCATGCCCTACAACACCTTTTGCCTGGCAGCCACCCCCTTCCCCCACCCTAGCTATGCTTCTGTCTGAGTTGCAAGAAAATGGCAAAGTCACTTTTATTCCTATAAGGATAGGTAGCTTTAACTGGTTACTCTATTATAGCTGCACGTGAATCTATTTACAAAGGTAGCTTTAACTGGTTAACCTATTATAGCTGCACGTGAATCTATTTACAAAGGTAGCTTTAACTGGTTACCCTATTATAGCTGCCCTTGAATCTATTTACAAAGGTAGCTTTAACTGGTTACCCTATTATAGCTGCACGTGAATCTATTTACAAAGGTAGCTTTAACTGGTTACCCTATTATAGCTGCACTTGAATCTATTTACAAAGGTAGCTTTAACTGGTTACCCTATTATAGCTGCACGTGAATCTATTTACAAGGTAAAAGTTTATCAGTTTGCAAAATACTGGAAGACTGTCACTATTTTGTGCATTTTGTGATGAAGCATTCCAGATGATATGAACAACGTTACTAGATGCTTTCCATGTGACAGCTAAGGTAACTGAAGGTCTTTGCATTTGGAAGCTCTCCTGACTTGTCAGCTTGTACGTGGAATTCCTAATAAAGAACTTATTTCTTATTTCTAAGCAGAGGGCGATATGTGTCATTCATTAGTTTAAATGTCAGGTACTGCATAAGATAATCCCTACCTACTCTCGATTAGTATCCACTTAATTTTCTGCAATGTAGCACAGTGATTTTGTTAACTATGGTCTGGATGAACAAACATTAGTGTCTTATTCTCTGCAGTTTGTAGCATAGCTGCATTGTGTGGAAAATGGAGTGCTACAACTGGCAAAGCATATTCAACTCAATTACAGTCAGAATACTCAGTGCCTTTAGTACAAAAACACAGTGACCAATTCTGGAGGTAATGAACATGTTCAATACAACAGACATTTTGATATAATAACATTGAAGTGAGGAGCAATTTTTAAACTTCATTTATAATTATAATATTATCAAAAAGGAAATGTGACACTTTCATAAGTGTGGAGCAATTTTTAACCTTCATTAATAGTTCTAATATTATCAAAAAGGAAATGTGGCATTTAATAAGAGGAGCATGCCAGCTGCATATTGGCAAAGTGTTCACTTAACAGCACACATGGAATGTGATATTTTGTCAAAGAGGTCACTGATGGTGTTTTTACCCTTGGTTTGAGGTGCACCAAAGTCTGTAATGATTGCATTAACTTGGGAGGTTGAGGGCACCCTTCTCCATGACAGTGTGTGGGGAGACATGGTCACTCACAGAAAAACAGGCTGCCTCAGAAAGTCAATCATTTTGTGTTTGATTAACAAAGATGTGATGGAACTAGCTTTTCATAAAAAATTACCCAGAGCTCTTTAAGAGGACATGCATTATACTGGAACATGCAATGGACATATATTTGACCACACATGTTAAAGTATATGCTTTATTACTTTGAGCAAATCACTAGTTAATGCAGAAGGCAACTTAAAGTGCAGGACCTGTAATAACTCGATGAAAATGTTGACTTCTTACATATGTACCGTATAGCATTTAAAAATAGGAACACACAGAATGTATTTAATAGATGAGGGAAGGTTCCTCAATGATTAAAAGCTTCTGCACATGTTCCACTGTTCTGTGTGCAGGCACAACTATTGCAGTTTACTGTGACATGGCACTTTGTTGTGTGTATATTATGCAACAATGACACTACACAGGTATCTTCTTGTGGTAGCCTGCAAACACACAACTGCATCCAGTATAAGTATTGTTAAGATTGTAGTTATTAGACAACATTAATTGCCTGGGCAGACCACTCCAGTTAGGGCCATGGGAGAGACACTTCCAGGTGTCTTTATCCAGAGTTCATTTGTTCTGAAAAGTAGAGCCAGGAGACAAGCAGGAGGCAGTGTTTGATGATATCCTATAAGGTACAAGCAGGAGGCAGTGTTTGATGATATCCTATAAGGTACAAGCAGGAGGCAGTGTTTGATGATATCCTATAAGGTACAAGCAGGAGGCAGTGTTTGATGATATCCTATAAGGTACAAGCAGGAGGCAGTGTTTGATGATATCCTATAAGGTACAAGCAGGAGGCAGTGTTTGATGATATCCTATAAGGTACAAGCAGGAGGCAGTGTTTGATGATATCCTATAAGGTACAAGCAGGAGGCAGTGTTTGATGATATCCTATAAGGTACAAGCAGGAGGCAGTGTTTGATGATATCCTATAAGGTACAAGCAGGAGGCAGTGTTTGATGATATCCTATAAGGTACAAGCAGGAGGCAGTGTTTGATGAATAAGGTACAAGCAGGAGGCAGTGTTTGATGATATCCTATAAGGTACAAGCAGGAGGCAGTGTTTGATGATATCCTATAAGGTACAAGCAGGAGGCAGTGTTTGATGATATCCTATAAGGTACAAGCAGGAGGCAGTGTTTGATGATATCCTATAAGGTACAAGCAGGAGGCAGTGTTTGATGATATCCTATAAGGTACAAGCAGGAGGCAGTGTTTGATGATATCCTATAAGGTACAAGCAGGAGGCAGTGTTTGATGATATCCTATAAGGTATTCTGAAAGGAAATTACTTTGATGATACAGTACCTTCTGTACATGCAATTCCTCACAACCAAGCATACAAACAAACACATGGGGAAGGCATAATGGAAAACAGTGAGCAAGTGGCCACACTCTTGCAGTAGAGTCTGATGATGCATTTAGGTCAGGAGACAAGATGGGTAACAACAGAAACCCTGAGTTGGGACCACGGGAATCAAAAGGACCTGAAAATCTTCTGATGTGAAATACTTCAGCAAAAGGGATAGTTGGCAGCAGTACAAATAAATCTGTGCCACAGTTGTCAAAAGATATTAGACTTCCTGTGGGGACTATCATGAACAGAGAGAGTTGCAACAAGTCCAAATCTCTTTTCCTGCATTACAAAACTTGAGACAGATAGATATGGAGGCTTTGGGTTCTTGATGGCAGTGAGAATCAGTATAATGGGGCAGTGCAGTGATTAGCTTTGTCACCTCACAGCAAGAGATTCTCCAGTTCGATTCTTGGCTGGGATACCTTCAGTGTGGAGTCTGCATGTCCTCCCTGCATTCATGTGGGTTTCCTCTAGGTGTTCTAGTCTTCTCTCACATTCTAAAGATATGCTTCTGGAGAATTTCTTCACTGAAAATGGGCTCTGTCCCAGTCAGACTTGCCCGGTAAGGAAATGTTAAATAAATAAATAAATAAATAAATAAAATGCTATTGTACAAAAAAACCTTTCTGGGTGGGGGCACAGAATAAAAAGTAATGTGCTGAGTATAATAATAGGGTCTATGTTAAATCATCGAGCGCTTAAAAAGCTTAAAAAAATGAATGATGATTTATCGAACCTACGTAAGTGAAAGCTTACAATCTCGAATGCTTAGAACAGTGATTTATTTTTCCAAGAGAAAAAAAATCATTGTTCTACAAAAAAAAAAAAATGTAAAACATTACATAAAGTGGGGGGCTTCACCCCCCCACACACTTCCCAATGCGGGGGGCTGTGCCCCCCACCCCCCCTACTTAAATATATCAACTCCAGGATCACACTGCAGTCACAAAAATGGCAAAGTAACATAAGCGGCCAAGTGATTTCTTTCCCAGGGAAAGAATTTGCTTATATGCCATTTCGCTATTTTGCCTTTTCGTGCTTTCAAGTTTGATTAAGACGCATTTGAAAGAATGTATCTTCGATAATTTAATAGGAACCCTAATAATAGTGAGGACAAGTCAGGCAAATAGGACATCATAAATCTATGCAGACTAATGAAAACATAAAACTATATACAAAATCCACCTTCCATCTTCATTTTAACAGATCTACCATACCACTGGTTACTATGACCATGCATTGTAGCTATTGCTATAAGATGTACTCCCTGGCTAGGCCCCCCTACATAGAAACAGCTTTTACAGTGCAGTACAGGTGCTTCTCTGTGCTCTACAGCTGTTTTGGAATGTCAGCCTTGTAGGATCTATACGGAGGAGTAAGGGAAGAGCAAAGCTGTCCATCCACCGGTGTCACATATGCCAAGAAGACATGTTAGCCAAGTAAAGAGGGTATATCATGAGCACTGTAAATAAATAGAACTGCCATAAGTAAACAACTAATATATACATTCAAATTCAGGCTCCCACACAGGCAATTGCACTGATCAGATACTTTGCTATTTAAACAAGTGTAAAATGTCCCACCATGAAATGAATAAAACATGAAGGAACACAGGATTTAGCAGTATATCATCGCATATGCAAGCAATGATCCATTATCTCAGTGTATCTGCAGTAAGTACACATGCAACTATAGCCATATTACCAGACAATGAGTACAGCATATTCTTGTACATGTGTAAGCTGTAAATGGTGATACAAAACAAAGGTTATTTATGTACAGTTGATGAACAATGTAACCAAAGCAGTATTGAGGAAAGCACCAAATATTCTACAAAAACTCTGCATGCTTGAAATCAAAAATACTGCAAAAGGAAAAAATGCCTGTCATGATTAAATTGAACAAATAATTAAAACATAGAGATGTCCACTGTGCCAAAGATCTTGATTTTAGTACATTTAACACTGATGTTATCATTCATTCCTGACAGATCAGAAACTTCAAACACCTCCAACCATTTGGAAAGTAATCCACTAATAAAAAGAAAAAAAACTATTATAAATAAATAGAAAATACTCAAACCTATATCAGGAAAAAAGCAGACCAGAACACAAAATTGGAAGAAGCATCCTGTAAAAAAATAAACTCAGATGAGCTTATTTATTTTACAGAGATATTTGAATATATATTATCCTGAAATAATCAGCATTACAAACATGACAACTTAGAAGAATGAAATTATCTAGAAGTTTGTAGAAACTAAAACAGAAACTACAGACAAATGTTAAATATGTAAATTAATAAAGTTTATTATGATTTAACAAACAGCCAATCACCTTAAATACATAGTAAAACAAATCAAATTCCTCCCTAACCCTTCCATACATAAATATCCTGAGAGCCACAAAACAAAAATATCAAAATGCCAGAAAAGAAAACATCATTTTAAAACAAGCTTATTACAAAGGCTATCTTAATAGCATGTCCTCAGTAAACTGCTACTTTCTCCTTTGAGCCATAAGTCTTCTGATAATCCCACAAACCCCAAGTGAAAACATCCCCAGCCATCACTAACCCTAAAACATACTTCAGCTTTAAAAAACTCAAAAAATATACATTAACAGAAAAAAATAAGAAAAAAAAATAAGTCAAAAGAATAAACACAGAAAGAAAAAAATGATTGTCATAAATAACGTCTAGCCAGTGATAAAGTTAATTTAGTTAAACAAAATGACAATGTTCTTCTTCACTGTTAAAAAGCAGTCCATATTCCATCTACCAGAAAAATAACAATTTGTACAAAAAATGAAAAAAAGTATTATTAAAATTTACAGATAAATATCTGGGAGAATATATAAATAGGAACATTGTGACCTGTGATTTTTTGCTCATAACTCAAGGATCTCAACCTGAAATGATCACTGGTGGTGTATGAGAACTAGCAAACTTGGGCAAGGATCACAATCTCCAAGACAAAACGAAATGCAGGAAGTGTAGCTTGAGATGTAGTGTAGTCACTTCCCTCATCTATTATTATGCTGGTTTTAGGGCTACTTGAAGTCCAAGTGACATGAGTTTGAGACCACTGACTTAACTGTTACCATACTCAAACAGCTCTATTATTATGTGTCTCCTCCTAACAATCACCCATATTTATATCTATTGTTATGCAGGCTTTAGGGCTACTTGAAGTCCAAGTATGCTGTAATTAGCACGCCATGGTGTTTACTTGTTTGCATGGAGGTGTGCACCTCTACGCTGAATCTAAATTCCGTTGCTACCATGTACGGTTTATTGAATCCCCTGTATATCTATATATAAATATATATCTATCTATATATATCTATATATCTCTCTCTCTATATATATGTATAGATATACATACATATATATATATATATATATATATATATATATATATATATATATGTGTGTGTGTGTGTGTGTGTGTGTGTGTGTGTGTGTATGTGTGATATGTGTATATGTATATATGGATGTATGACCATATATTGAAAAATAAAAATGTCAAACGGCAAGTGATGGAACAGAACTGGTCAATCATCAGCTGATTAAACTTTTTTTTTTTACAGGGGGTGGGGTGTTTCCCTATAACCCTCCTCCCCTGTACTAATTTTACATATGCAGACACACACACACACACACACACACACACACACACACACACACACACACACATATATCAATAGATATAGATATATAAATAGACAGAGCCAATTGAGGGGAACCCATCCCAGTGTAGACAAAGGTATGTGTAGCCCTTACAATCTTAGGTACACGTACCTTTAAGATACCAACAGGGGACATGCTGGGGGTGTCACAGGCATCACCATCCAGGATCCTCCACCAATTCCTGAATGCTGTGCTCCAACATGCCAGTGACCACATATATTTTCCCCGTAGTTCTGAGGAGTAGGCCAGAAGTATGCAGGAGTTCTACTGTGTAGCACACTACCCTGAAATACTGGGTGTTATAGATTGAACACATATAAAAATTAAGGCACCACCTAGGAAACAGGGAAGGCTCTATATAAACAGAGAGGGCTACAACTGTATAAACTGCTAAGTCATGTGTAATACCAAGAGAATCATCCTGAATGTTTATGCTGGCAACCCCGGCAGTTACCACACCTCACATAGCTGGCACACCTCCCAAATGTACCAGATGTTTGCTAGAGGGATATCCCACAGGGTCATTTACTGGGTGATGCAGGCTATGCATTGGAACTATGCTTGAAGGCACCCATCAGAAATGCACACACACCCATGGAAGCACACCATAATGTGGCACACATTCAAACCAAAAATATCACAGAGTATGTGTTTGGGCTGCTAAAGTCATGGTGCCGGTGCCTAAATAC
Organism: Protopterus annectens; assembly: GCF_019279795.1. Lineage (NCBI taxonomy): Eukaryota > Metazoa > Chordata > Ceratodontiformes > Protopteridae > Protopterus > Protopterus annectens. The sequence continues at coordinate 43,591,627 of NC_056751.1, read as the reverse complement.
GTTTGGGAGAGCCCTGCAGTACAATCCACGGATATGTACAGAAATATTCACAGTATGTGCCATGTCACACAACATAATCCTGAGGAAACCCATGAATTACCACATAGGTGGCAGTACACTAAACACCAAAAGTGTGATAAGAGACTTAGGAACACAGGTGGACAGTGGTCTCACCTTCGATAACCACATCACCACAACAGTCAGGAAATACTTCCATGTGGCACACCTCATCACTAAGGGCTTTTCCTCCAGAAAAAGGTGGTAATTATCTCACTGTACTCATCCCTCATTAGATCCATCATAGAGTACAACACCCCATTTGGTATGCACCTCACAACACATCTGAAACAACTGGAAAGGCCACAGAAACACCTCACTAAAAGAATCACAGGCCTAAAGCAGATGCCCTATGCTGACTGACTAAAACAACTCCAGCTATACTCTGTCACATATTGTCTACTCAGAGGTGATCTCTGCTTAACATACAAGGCCATGTTAAACCCAGAGCTGTTGGACATGCTACACTTAAAGAAATCCCAGTTCATCAGAGTCACACACTACAGGGACCTAAACCTTGCCATCACAATGAACAAAACATGCTTTAGGGATAGGTTCCTGACTCAGAGACTTTCCATACTCTGGAATAGACTGCCCATACATGTCAAGCAGAGTGCCTCCTTGACCCTCTTCAAAAGGAACCTTGACGACTGGATGAGGGATAAGAAATTTACCCCGGGGATCACGTCAGTCAACCTGCTAGACAAGGGTCCAGGAAAGTAAATATTGTGGGAAGAAATAGCCAGGGAATTGTTATGACTAGGCTTGTATAGGCCCTAGGGCCGATAGCCTAGTACCAACCTATGAACCTATGAACAGCTTCAGCAGGATCAGCAAGGGGAAGGGGTACACATCCCACCACCAATGCCAAGGTCATCACAGCCACAGGCAGATGAGGAGTTACAGGGGAGACCAACAGCTGCAGTGGTTGTAGGCAGACGTAGGCATGCTCAGTATGCCCTTGCACTAGCTAAGAAACAATGCGTAGCAGACATACTTACCATCTAGGGGCCTAAAACCTTCCTCCTACTCACAGACATATAGTAACATTGATGCCAGGCAAGTCACACAACCTTTACCTCCCCCTTGTATTTGGCTTTGTATTGCTTGCATCAGACAGAGTCAGCCCTGAACTAAAACTGTGGCAACTGCTGGAGTGTATTGTTTAATAATATGAAAGTGTGGCATATCTTTGTATTTCATTACTTGTTCTGGTAAGCAAGTAGAAGGTGGGAAATTTATACAGAAATTACCTTAACATGTGATAGCAGAGACTTATTTGACTTATATGTGTCCATTGCTAAGTAGTAGGCCTCAGGCATCAAACATTCACACATAGTCATACCTCTCAAAAGTACTGATAATCACTGCATGCCCTCAGTTTAGCAGCATATGCGTGTACTGGAAAATCATTAAAGAGAGAAGTTAGAAAGTAATGATACACATTGCAGTTTCTGACTTCACAGCCCTCACAAGATCATTCACTATAAAGTTGGGAACTTTTGATGCATCAACTGTCTAACATTCCAAGGCCAATATAAGTCAAAGCTACAATTACCAGTTCAACACCACAAATGCAGATATCCTAAGCACTAAGCTAGCTATGCACCCTGAGCATTGGACACAAAGCTTATGTATCCCTGAATCCCAAAGACAGAAAACAGGGATATGGCACAGTTATCATCACTTGTACAGGGTGTTGTATGGGGCGGGTGGCAGGAACTCCAGGCTGACACAAAAAGTTGGTGAGTGCTTGTGAGTAAGAAAGAGAAGCAGCAAACATTTGGATAAGCAAACAAATGGCCAATGAGACAAAATGAGTAACTTTTGCGTGAAATTGGTGTGTGAGTGTCTACATGAACACAGCCAAGCTCTGAGCTGGCCTTACATTTTGGTATGTCAGATAGGTGTGAGCCATGCATAGTAGAGGTGGCAGTTTATTGCTGTTATTCTTGACCATGAGAATGGGCTCTACCAGGAGTTACACTGGCACGTCCATGCCCATGGTCAGATCCACTGCTGCTACTTGAATGTGACTGATGTCTGCTGGACGAGTTCCCTTCATGGGAACACTCAGTCAAGACCATGACCACATGATCTGACACATCTGGGTGTGGAAAGCATACTCACTGATGGAGGACTGGAAGTATTGCCATTATGGGACTGTGATTAGTCACAGTCAAATTAGGTGACAGACGATGATGTAGCTGACCTATTTCTACAAGGATGCCATTTCCTTCCCCAGCAGACATTCCATCACAGACAATGCTCGTTCCATGATAGACACCCCTCTGTCCATCACAACCAACCCTCATTCCAACATGTCATTCATCCATCCATTAAATCGGCAACATGGTGGAAGCAGTCACTCATGTCAGGATTTGTCTGGAGCACATATTAGCATGCCTGTGACTGATCACAGTCCCATAATGGCAATACTTCCAGTCCTCCATCAGTGAGTATGCTTTCCACACCCAGATGTGTCAGATCATGATGACCCTAAACAAACATTGAGTGGCAAGGGAAGAGACACCTGTACCAGGTGGAGGTGGGACAGCAGGCACCCTCCAAGCACCCCTATCAACCCTCCTGTGTGGCACCTCACCCACACATTGGCTATGGCCAGACTCAACAGGCATTTAAGCCACAGTAGCCACACTTCCCTGTTCAATGGCTTTGCCCTCCACCTGTCCAATATCTGAGGGCTCACTGGAATGAGTAGTCATAGGCCTACAAGATGTGTCCAATGGAATTGCATGGGATGGGTGTATGTCAAACTCAGTGTCAGATTCAACCTCTGCACCCCCTGACTGTGCCTCAGTTTGGCCACCATCATCATCAGAGTCTGCTGATACACTGACATCAGTTGGCAGAGAGCCCACACTCCCACTGTCATGATCACCTGTCATAAAAAAAGCAATAAACACAGGAAAAAATGGATACCTATACTACTAATATATGCTAGCAAAGTAATAGTGCTGCTACTGATATAGACAGTACAGTAATGCAAACAACAGCCTGACATCAACAGCACACACTAAAATATTTCTTTAAATTGCTCAGCAGTAGTGATATAAAAATGTTTGGCTTACCATTTGCAGATGAGATTCTTCTTTGCAATGCAGAAGTTAAGCAAGAGGTAAGGGCAACATCATCACAATTAACAGTAACACGGGGGGGGGAGGTAATACTTTTACCCCTTTACTCCATTAACTAAAATTTCAATAAGAACATGGTTGACAAATCCAACCTAAGCTAACAACTATAGCAATCTTCAACCCCCCCCTAAAAAAAAAAAAAAGACGTGTGACACAGAAGTAATTTATTGATTTCAATTGTTTTACTATATAACAGTAGTCAACTATTTTGATACCAATGCCTACCTGGAAATACCAAAACCTATCTGGAAGCTCATCCTGAGACATGCTTGCTGCCTCTGAAATGTTGTTCTGACATACAGCAAATGCAGTACTGCACTCTCCTGGGAGTTGTCTGGATCCCTGGTATTGGATAGGAACTCTTTATTGGATGTTAGTGGTGGTTCCCTATCAGGCTCTCCCTTGATAGCCATTTGGTCATGGCCCACTGCAGCTGCTCTCCTCTGTGCAGATGTAATCATGTCAATGGCCCTGTGGTGCACCTTCTCATATGTCCTACTGTGGCCACCCATAGGCATTCACATAATGAACTATCTGGTGCCATATTTGCATCCTACATGCCATATCTCCATGTCTTCTTTCCAGAAAAATAGAAAAGCAGAAAAACACCATGTTGCCTAAAGAAATTCACAATCACCTGGTTCTCAGCATCAGTGAAGGGGGGGTCCCAAGGATTGACATGCCTATGTGGCATACTCCTAGGTGTCCTAAAAGACAACAGAAAGATAATAAACAAAAGTATCACACAACTATGAAACAACTCTTTCCAGATAAAACAGAAAAGGTAGCCAGTCAGTATTAACCACTTGGGAAACATAAAACAGTCTACAGATGTGAAATACAAACAGCAGGCAGGATACAAAACAAGGAGAGTAACCAGACCAACATATCCTTGTTTGTGCCATAACATTAACTGACCTTTGCTCCCCTCCAAAAAAAAGAATAGTGTACCCTTGTTTGTGCTATAACAGTAATTCGCCTCTGCCCCCCCCCAAGAAAAAAAACAGGAAAATGACATATTTTGCTAACAAACCATCTTTGAAATGCTAAAAGTACTATCAAAGGAACTGTCTATGAAACTTTTGTACATATTTATCACACAGCATTCTGTTTTCATGCATTGACAATCATGTATACCTCTGAAATGGCTTGACAAACATGCACAAGCCATCAGTACACTCCTAATTAATGCATACAGATAAAAGTGTAAAAGCCTTTGCTTCAGATTTTTCTTAAATACATTCCAGCATATGCAATATGTAGGTGACAAGATGGAAGCATACTTTCTGAAGTTCAGTACTCCTCTGTACAGATATATCCTGAAGAAATAGCTTATGTGCAGTCTTCCAACATAAACAAGTCTCCTCACAATCAGTTTGCCTAGCTACACAGCTGCCTTTTTATATAGTGTAGATTCAGGGCTGTTAGCACAGTGAAGATGCAAATGAGGTGTAAACTCATTACAATTGATAAATTCCAAATACTTGGATCTGTGTAGTAGGAGATGTAAGCATAGTGCAGGCACTCCCTCAGTGTTTGGTTTTAATGGATTCCAACTATGAATGATTAGTGGTTTGGAGAAGGAAAACATAACAGTACTGCAGGCTGCCTTACTTCCACTGATCTACAAAGTGTCAGATGTATGGTTGGAATTGTAACTAAGCAGCGGACAATTCACAGGTAGTGTTCCTTAACATCCAACCTGCACTTCATTTGTTGGCAACTGCATATGATATTATTTCCACTTAATATCCTCAGACATTTTAAGGTCAATGATATATAATGGCTTACATGCTTCATGCCTTAGATCACTGGTCAGATAAATGAAGAATGACCAACAAACACAGAAATGTAAGGCAGAGCTGAATATCTGCAGGTAGTAATCATGACAGGTTGTGTGATCACTAGGTGCACTACATCCAAAATAATCAATGTACAAATAGCACTTGTATTGTTTGATTTCACTGTAGATGCTATTGCACTTGGCTGTGTGCAAACTGAGGTCAGTTCTTTGCTGCAAAGCTGTTTGTGTGGCAAAGAGAGATAAGGCACCATACCGTGTTCTGAAGGTGCATTAGAGTGAGAGTTCAAATCCAAATTTATGTAGACATATCCAATGTGAGGCATCATTTTCTTGTGCGTTTGTCATACATTGATTTTCATTATTTCATCTACCTGCCCCATTTTTCTCCTGTTCTGTCTTTGTTTGCCTAATTTTTTTTTTGGGGGGGGGCAATGTTTGCACTTTGCGCAATCAGAGGAACAGAAAAAATGAATGCCAGGTTTGGCTATGCTTATCTCATTTGCGTGAATTGTGGCAGTGCACAAACTGGACAACTGGACCCCCCAGAAGCAAACAGGACCCAGGCAGCCAAAAATAGAAACTGGATACATTCAATTAATGCTGCTGGGCATCACACAAACCTGCTAAGTGGAGTTGCAAGGCAGTTAACAGTGAGACCTTAAGAAATATTAGTAAACTAAGGAATGTCATGTAACTACTCCTGTAGCAGTAGGTGTAAATGTAGGGCTGAAGTACTGATGGTCCTAAGTTCTAGTACAGGGTGTGCAACCTTTTTCACTGTTGTGACATTGCAGTCAAGAGCAATGAATTAAAGATAGACAAGCATTATTTCAACCTTCTTGTGGCAGCAGGGGTAAGTGTAGAACTTCCATACACATGGTCCTGTGTTCAAATACAGGATATTAAATACACTTATAATATTGTTCCACTTCTCATTATAGTCACTTTCATTTATAGCACTTGAGATAGCAGAGCTGATATTAATTATATGTATGAAGACTGAGACAGTAGTATTCTGTCAGTTATTTAGTTATTTATCTATGTATTATCACATTTATTATCAGATATATGACTGTGGGTATAATGTGTACTATATTCCTGTAACTATAATTCTGCTGTCTGGACTAGCATGGCCTTCACGTTTACCTAACACACATACACAGCTGCCTGTATGTCCAATAACTATGGGAATGTAATTGCAATAATATAATGCTTCATTTCTCCTCTCCTCTTACCATCATGCAAACTCATTGCTTGAGGGTGTGCACCGCCGAGCAATGCATTTTCATGATGGTAAGCAAAGCGCAATAGTTTCAAACAGTGTGTGCGCTACCATTAAACATGATAAATGTAATAGGTAGAAAAGCATCAGTCTCCATTGCTCTAGAACCATGGCAGACATGGCAGGTGGTTGTGGGGAAGGTGTCAGGTTTAGGACACAGAGGTGGGGTGTCCATGAAGTCAAGATTTTTATTGGACTCCTAGTTAAGAACCACAGCAACCGGCTTCTTGAGGGAGACTATTCCGGCTCCCAGTATAAGTCAGAGGCCTGAGATAGTTTAACCCAGGCTGTATCCAGTGCCACTGGCATTCCATGCACTGGAGAGCACTGTAGACATCATTATAATGGCCTACAGAGGAGGAAAACAGATACCCTCAACCACTGGATTGAGGAATTTAGGACTGAGGACAACTCAGACCTGTGTAAGTATCATCTACAGAGAGTACATGTAAGACTTAGAAAGGTGAATATAGGCAAGACTGGAATTCATAATGGTCTTCTGTTCTGTTCTGCTTTTTTCACAGCTGCCAGTGACTGTGGGGGCAATGTCCAAACCCATGGAGCTAGGTTGGCGAGGATGAGGGAAGCATGTGGTATGTATGCAGCAGAAGAGTACTGTTATTATAGCATTAAAAGTTAAAGATAGCTTTTTTGGTATTTTATAGAGCTGTATCACATTGAGCATGCATATCTCGACTGTAAAAGCAAGTATGCATGCATTAGTCTGTAGCACAAACCAAGAGTACAATATTAGACTTTAGTCAGAGATTGTATGTTTGAATACCACACTCCCCAACTATACAATACTGTTAATTCTTCAATAATGTTTAAATTAAATTAAAAACTCTACCACTGGCACAAATGCCCTGCTGTAAACTGTAATATGTATAATTGGAACATATATATGTGCAATATATGCACATCTCAAGGACTACTTGTTGCAGTCTGTAGTACATTGTGCATCTGTTAGGAGGTGGTAGTCTTAAATGTAAAAGTTAAGATAATAGAGTCAAATAATTGTATTAATGCAGTCTATTTGACATATGAAGATACTAATCTAATCATATATTTTTTTCTCTCACCCCAACCCTTATCTCTCTTTTTTATTTGATTTTTATATTATTTCATATTATTTATAAAAATTGCATAATTTATTTTATTTTATGAATATTTTTTAATTATGTTTTTCTATTGTAAAAAAAATATAATTTATTTTTTATTTTATTTTTTTAATTTTATCTGTCAAAAAGTGTCTATGTCATCCATGTGTACCACATCACTAAATGTTCCACAGCACAGAAGGGTAGGCCTGTCCCACAGGATCTGCCTGCCTCCCCCCCATCAGTGGCTCCAGCACCCAATGCCCAGCATGTCTGGGATCCAACTTGGCAGCACTGCGTCTCCTGCCCCTGCACTACCTGCACCCTCAAGTATCCCTGCCCCAAAGGCTAGTTTAGTGGTACCCCACCTGAAGCAGTGGCAGAAGTGGTGATTTTATCACCCACACTGAGTTGCCAGGGATGGTGCATAGGGTTGTGTGACACACTGTTGGAGCATGCCTATGCTGGCTGGAGAGGCTGCTCTCCCTCATTTGGTGTAGTACTAGGAGGAGGAGAGGGAGACATCAAACACTCTAGCCAGCGGTGGAATGAAGTGACAGTGATTACAGTCCAGTGGGTGAGGACTTGATTCTCAGTGTCAACCAGCTTGACGACCATGGGTTCAGGGTGTCCCCACCCTCACCCCAAGCATGGTATCTCAGCCTTTTGTGTCCATCACCATTCCTGTCTTTTGTCTTGTTTGTCTTGTCTATCTGCAATTGCTTCCTCATCTACCCACCTTAGCTGACCCAGACATACCTATGTCCTTTCCCCAACATTCCTCTCTTTGAAATAAAAGATAAATGAGCAACTATCCCTAAAAAAATCATCCCATACACAGCTCTCCATTTCACACACTTGCCTTCCTGACAGACCTGAATTGGTCCAATTGCCTATACAACATGATTGTGTGGTGGTCATCCCTCTCTCTGGAGGTAACAATCTAAATTCAGTTAATATTTTGCACATATGTTCAATTTACACTGGTAGAGAAATGGATAGCTATGGTTCTTTCCTACCACCCTCCTGCACATTCCTGTCCTGCTTTCCCTTTGTTCTTCCCCTTATTTGTTCCCCATTTCACCACTTTCCTATCTACCCCATTTCATTACTTAATCTGGTCAAAAAACAGAATCACGCACAACAGATATAAATTGCTGGAAAAGCAGTGGATTCTTTCACTTTTTGGGCTCCATGTTTGCATGGAGGTGCCCATCACAAATCAACGGTGAGTGTTGGTTAAACAGTTGCTATTTCTCTTGTACAATGTCACTTAACACCGCTGTGCTATGCCAATGCACAGCAACACATCTCATATAAACAATGCATGTCATAGCATTATCACTCTGTAATGCAAAGTTTTTAAAGTATTACATACACCTGTTGGTACCATGGGGCCAAAAAAGAAATGTATCAAAGCATTAACATGTGCTGCCACAGAGATAGTTAAAGAGCAGGTGTATTTCATAGACTCGATAGTAACTGTCAGACTTTAACAATTTGGCTCACATCTTAGCTACGTGCAAACATGTGTATCTCACATGCGTAGGCACTTTGCTAATTGTCAAGCAAACCCCCTGCTCGCCACGCATTGGAAATGTACATATTATGCTGTATTACTGCTGTTTGCTGTCCATTTCCTATGTATGACATGAAATTATATGTGGAAACATTACAAGCTGAGGGCCCTATCTAACAATATGTCACATATTTACAATACATCCATATGTACCCCCCCCGAGTACTGCAACCCTAGGTTCTCAGTACTTTTTCCGCACATATATCAACCACACTATAAAATGTAATATCAAATTTTGTGTGCTATGCAATGCACATCAATATGATAACATGCAGAGCTAAAACTACTGACCCATATTCTTAAAAAGCTTTACCTGCAAGGCTAGGGAAGAAATCAGCATGGACCATATCCACAGGGACATAGGTGACCTTCAACACATTTGACCCTACCCATTTTGTTTTTGTCAGGATTAAATCTTGCTTACTGAACCTTGTAGACTTCTTGCATACTGGCCCCAAAGATCTGGATGGGAGATAACAGGGCATACCCCCTATGTTAAGTTATCCAAGGCCTTTGACACTATGCCCCATTCATGTGTCATAATGAAGATCTCCCATATGGGAATTTAGCCATACATTAGTAGAGGGATAGGCAACTGTCTCACTGACATGACACACACTCTCAAAGTTGGGGACTGCACTTCCAGCAGTAACCAGTTACCATTAGAATACCACAAGGATCTGTGCTGAGCCCTCTTTTCAGGCTTGCTAGTTGTTGCTGAAGCACCTACCAAGGGGAGTAAACGCTGAGAGAAGAAAAGGAGCCACTTTTGTGATTTTAAGTATTTTCTTCTGATTTTTTGTTAAGTTTTACTGCTTTGCCGCCTACTTTTTGGCATTTTCCGGCTTACTAAAGTTTATATCTGTAACAGTAACAGTACTTGGAACACATCTAGAGCCTGTTTACTGCATTCCCTGTGTTGCACTTAATTTAAAATCGTTTTTTTCTCTAAAAACTGCATTTTACCTGATTTTAGCCTAGCACTCAAGTGTGGGGTCATTTATTGCACTGTTGTGATTATTTTGCTGCTTGTGTATCTCTGCTACCTTTAAACTACAACAAAAAGAAAAAAAAAAAAAAAATCTTGCTTTTTTCCCACTTTCTGAAAGTTAAGAAAGTTCAGTTACAGATTTGCTGTTCTGAACTGTTTGGAAGTTTCTAGAAGGCCAGTGCTTGCTTGGGCTAAAGGGAAGTCTCTGTGTTCACCAGTGGGAGTGGTTAACACTGAACAGCCTGCCTGTCCCTGGAGGAGTGGTTACTACCTAGAAGCTGTAGTTTTATTGGCCATTTTGGGTCAATTCTAAACTCCTTGATCTGTCTCTCTTAAAACCCGGCTGCCACGTGGTTTTGGCCTCTTTTCAGGCTTGCTAGTTGTTGCTGAAGCACCTACCAAGGGGAGAAAACGCTGAGAGAAGAAAAGGAGCCACTTTTGTGATTTTAAGTATTTTCTTCTGATTTTTTGTTAAGTTTTACTGCTTTGCCGCCTACTTTTTGGCATTTTCCAGCTTGTTAAAGTTTATATCTGTAACAGTAACAGTACTTGGAACACATCTAGAGCCTGTTTACTGCATTTCCTGTGTTGCACTTAATTTAAAATCATTTTTTTCTCTAAAAACTGCATTTTACCTGATTTTGGCCTAGCACTCAAATGTGGGGTCATTTATTACACTGTTGTGATTATTTTGCTGCTTATGTATCTCTGCTACCTTTAAACTACAACAAAAAGAAAAAAAAAATCTTGCTTTTTTCCCACTTTCTGAAAGTTAAGAAAGTTCAGTTACAGATTTTCTGTTCTGAACTGTTTGGAAGTTTCTAGAAGGCCAGTGCTTGCTTGGGCTAAAGGGAAGTCTCTGTGTTCACCAGTGGGAGTGGTTAACACTGAACAGCCTGCCTGTCCCTGGAGGAGTGGTTACTACCTAGAAGTTGTAGTTTTATTGGCCATTTTGGGTCAATTCTAAACTCCTTGATCTCTCTCTCTTAAAACCCTAAAACTCTCTTTTTGCGTGGTTTTGCGCACTGAGCAGCGTCGGGCAGCGCCGCCTAAACAGGTTTAAACTATTCCAGGCTCCACAAAGTCTACTTTTCACTTTTTCCCTTAGAACTGTTCAAACTCTCAAAGTAATCACTCTATTCTCCTTCTAAAGCCCTGCACTTGCCCAGATCTTATAAGGAAACACTAAGTAACTAAAGCACTACACCCTCCTTGACTTCTCATAAGTATTAGGCTCCCGATTGGTCCTTCCTGATCAAGTGAAAAATCAGTTCCCTTCACTAATCTGATCAGTAAAAAAACAGTTCCCTATACTAATGTGGTATGTCCAAGGGTCAGTTTCAAGGTTACTCTTCAGTCCAGCTGGTGAATCTGGGAATTTTGAGGCAATGTTACAATTGCCTTATGTACACAGACAACCCTCTCCTCCTTCCAACAAACTCTAATACATGTGAGAGATGCAGTTACACAGCCAAACTGGAGGCAGAGCTCTCTCAACCCAAGACTGGCACAGTCAGTCAGGAGGAAAAGTTAACCACCCACACCACAAATCCAGTCTCACACAGACCTATTGCATCTGCATACCCAACACATAAACACACAAAAACATACTCGGAGGCTCTAAATAAAAATCTGCCTAAATAGCAAAGACCTCCTAAGCAGATATCCAAGCAACAGCCACCCCTCAACAATACCCACGAATCACATATCTCACAAAATCAGTGTGCCTCACAGTCACAGCCCTTAAGGCCAAACAACACACCAAATACACTTGTTATAGGGGACTCTATTGTCCGGCACACTGATGTCTCGCTCACCAGACTGAACAAGGAGAAGGTCACTGTAAGCTGCCTGTCGGGTGCCAGGATCCGCCACATAATGCAAGCACTCAGGTCACTCCAAAGCAAGTACAAGTATGACTCCGTCATTGTCCATGCTGGTGTGAATGACCTGAGATGTACCTCCCTGGACTACATGAAAAGAGACATAGAGGAGCTCTCTGACCATGTAGCCCAGGCTGGTATGACCCTGACCTTGAGTAGCATCTTGCCCTCACCAAGAATGATGCCACAGTATAAAGACAAAATGATCAGTTTCAACAACTGGCTAAAGTATTGGTGTCATTCAAAGGGGATCCAGTGTCTGTCAGCCTGGGATGACATGCTCGACATGCCATGTTGCTTCTCTAGGGACGGCTTGCACCTGTCACCCTTAGGCTTTCGTATACTGGCCAAGGCTCTTGCCACCCCCATATGCCTTTTCTAGGCAAGGCTCAAAGGACAAACCCACCTCCATAGACAACCCAAGGATAAAAAAACTAAAGGTAATGCTACTCAATGCCAGAAGTCTAAACCTCAAGATGCATGCACTCGAGGCTCTCCTCAGTATGGAGAAAATCGATGTCTGTGCAGTAACAGAAACCTGGTTCAAGACTCCTGAGAGCATGCCAGTACTACCAGGTTATAACTCATACCATGCGTTTCGGCCCCAAAACTCGGACCAAAGCACAAAAGGAGGGGGAGTATCTATATTCATCAAAGATACCTACACCTCCAGGTTAGTGGCACTGCACAAAGCATCAGAAACCATCCATGTGCAACTAACAGCAGGCAAAACTGCCTTTCAGTTTGTAGCCTGCTACAGAACACCCTCCCTATTACAGGAACCCCACTTGGCATTCCTGAGAACACTGGAGAATATGAAGGTCTCTCCAAACACTATGTTATTGGGTGACTTCAACTACCCAAACATTGACTGGGAAAACTACTCAAGCCCAAACACACTCGCCCAACGGTTCCTTGAATTTATAAACTCTAACACGATGGAACAACTGGTCACCACTCCCACAAGAGGGAACAACATATTGGACCTGGTCATCATCAACATGGGGACTCTATGTTCCACACCAGAGGTAAACCCCTCATTGGTAAGATCAGACCATAAACAAATTTCCCTGGACATCCATATCCCATCCCCACCCCCAGCCAAGGAAATCACTGTAAAGAATTTCTCAAAAGCCAACTTTGCACTTCTCAAGAGTGAGGTGGAATCCTTCAAAGCCCCCGGGCCAGAGAATAATACAGCCCAATCCGCAGAATCCTTTACAAATGCATTCTATGAGCACCTGCAGGAATGCATGGATTGTGCTATCCCAAATAAAACCAAGACTCACTCCTCCAAAAACAGGAGACCGGTCTGGTGGACCCCAGCCATAAATAAGCTATACAACAGAAGGAGGAAGCTACTACATGACAGAGCAAAATCCCAAAAAGGGAAGGCATCTCTGATCAGTATTAGCAAGAAACTTTGATCCCTCATAAAATCATCAAAGGCCAGTTTCAAAAGAAAAATTGCCCTAGACACTAAAGATAATCACAAGGCCTTCTTTAGTTATGTCAGGAACATGGGTGAAAACTCCCAGATATGCTCTGAATTGTTGCATAACGGGACAAAATATACTGAACCTACAGACATAGCCAACATCCTGGCAGACAGATTCAGCACAAACTTCTCCTCCCCTTCCCCACCAAAGGAGCAAATGCCTATCCCAACTGAATGTAACCTCCCTGACATCACAGATGCACAGGTGAAAACTACCCTCTCCAAAGCAAAAAACACAGTATCTATGGGACCGGACGGTGTCCCAGGCTGTGTCTTACATGAGCTCCAAGAAGAACTTAACCCTTACATTAAGTCACTGTTCAAACTTAGCCTTACTACAGGATATATACCCAAAGAATGGCGTACAGCTACAGTGGTCCCACTCTACAAAGGTGGTGCCACAACGGACCCCGGGAACTATCGCCCCATAAGCCTGACTAGTCTGGTCTGTAAAGCTATGGAGCGTATTATCATGGAACTCATAAACAAAGACATTGGGAGCCTCCAGACACTGGACCCTACCCAATTCGGCTTTGTTAAGGGCAAATCTTGCCTCTTAAACCTAGTTGATTTCTTTGAAACAGTTACCAAAGCCATAGATGAGGGCAAGGTAGTCCACACAGCCTACCTGGACCTCGCAAAAGCCTTCGACACAATACCCCACTCGGGCATCGTAAATAAGCTTACCAGCTTAAATATCAACCCCTATATCACAAGATGGGTTGCAAACTGGCTCAGAGATAGAACCCACATGGTCAGAATTGCAGATGCCATGTCCGAATCCAAACCAGTTACAAGTGGCGTCCCACAGGGCTCAGTTCTGGGACCTCTCTTGTTCGGTATATACTCCTCTGAGGTTCAGGCTAACACGGGGGGATTATGGCTGACAAAGTTCGCAGATGACTGCAAACTGGGGGCCATAATCGAATCTCCAGCTGACACAAGCATCCTCCAAAAGGGTCTCACAGAGACAGATGCTTGGTGCCAGAGCCACGGCCTCAAGCTAAATGCTAAAAAGTGCATAGTCATCCCCTTTGGGAAAAACAAGGTGCCTACAAATTACCACATAGGTGGTAATCCATTAAGTACGGAAGAAGTAATTAGAGATTTGGGGACCAATGTAGATAGTAACCTCTCCTTTGATAATCACATTGCCAAAGTGGTTAGAAAGACCTTCTATATAGCCCACCTTATCACGAAAGGGTTTGCATCTGGATCAAGAGAGGTCATTGTGCCCCTCTACACGTCTCTCATCAGGCCCATAATTGAATACAATGCCCCTTTTGGGATGTACCTTACCTGACACCTGCAGCAACTGGAGAGACCCCAAAAGTACCTCACCAAGAGGATCATGGGCTACAAACAGATGTCCTATGCAGCTCGACTAAAGAAACTCCAGCTCTACTCAGTTGCTTACTGCCTACTCAGAGGCGATCTATGCCTGACGTACAAAGCCATGTCAAACCCAGAATTAATGGACATGCTCCACCTCAAAAAATCCAAGTCCCTTAGAGCTACATGCTCCAGGGAGCTAAACCTCAGCACAAAAATAAATAGGACATGCTGGAGGGACCGATTCATTTCCCAGAGGCTCCCCTCACTCTGGAATACAATTCTAATTCATGTTAGACATAGCCCCTTGCTGACCCTCTTCAAGCGAAATCTGGATGCGTGGATGGGAAATCGCAAATTCACCCCTGGGATCTCTTCTGTGTCCCTGCTAGACATGGGCACAGTAAACTAATCTTAAAAGGGTACCTTCTGTGACCTACTTTACAGAGGCACAGTAGGCTAATCTAATAGGGAGGCGGAAGCCAAATACACTCTGGCTAGGCTTATAAATGCCCTAGGGCAGATAGACTAGTATCTACCTATGAACCTATGAACCTATGAACTGTTTGCAAACTACTTGCTTGAAGTGCCAGAAATGGTAGATGGCTGGTAACTGGATGTACTAATATAGAGTCCCCCAGTGATAGTAACGTATTATGGAATGGGCTGCCGCACACAAATGATTTGTGCCAAACTCATGGACTGACCCTTAAAGCATACAATGGCTCATTGTCCCCTTTGGCAATGAAGTACCCCTGCTAATTATGATATACATAGCACCCCTTTAAGATCAAACATATTGTTGTGAGACTTGGGAACACATGTTGATAGCAATCTACAGTTTCATCACTATGTGTCCATTGTGATGATGCACATATTCTGCATTACACACATCATACATATGAACATCACATCCAAGACCAGGGTGGTCATACCTCTGCTGTGCTCTAACCATATCAGACCACTAATTGAATACAATGCTCCATTCTGCCTGCACCTCACCAGACACCTACAGCAATTGAAGAAAACACAGAGTTTTGCTGGGAGACTCCAGGGCCTTTAAACATGACATACATGGAAAGACCAGAAGACATGTCAGTACTCAGTATCATGCAGGCTGCTGAGAGGTGACCTATGCCTGCCTAAAAAATCAGTTTCAGAGCCTGGCTTACTGGAAATATTGGGCATCTGCAAATCAAATGGGAGAAGAATAACTTGGCCAAGGGTTCTCAACCTAGTCTGTGACATAAACAGAACATGCTGGGGAGACAGATATATCTCCAATGTGTCACACTCCTCTGTAATAGGCTCCCACTCCATGTGAAGCAGTGCTCCTCAATGACCTTGTTCAAGTGCAACCTTGACTACTGGATGGGTGATTGTAAAGTCATGTCTGAGGTGGCACCTATATCTCTCATGGACAGGTCCAGTTGCTGCTGCTCACAGAATCACTCTGCTAACAATGACTATCCAACTATGGACAATAAGAGTACTTTTGTTTTTACAGAGCTAGGCTTCTAAACACCATGGAGCCATTAGGCTAGTAGCCTCCTATGAACATATGATGCTATGAGGCTATGCAGGCCTCCCAACATTTTGTCTCCAACATGACCTGCTGATGTCAACTACTATAAATTTACCTGCATGCTAGCAAATGTCAAACTTGTGCTGTGGCGCTTGTCTAATGTACTGTGTTCTGTAGTCTGTGTACTTAGGTAGGGGTTCTGTTCTCACTATGGTCAACTGTGTGTGTGTGTGTGTGTGTGTGTGTGTGTGTGTGTGTGTGTGTGTGTGTGTGTGTGTGTGGGTGGTGTTTCCCTGCTGACAAAAAAGCAGAAAGTGTGCATCCCACAGTTACTGCTCCAAAGCCATGGATTGACAGTATTTTGAATCTTGCAGATGCCTACACATCCATTTCATGTAGCTTACCCAACATCTTGTCTCTCACATGGTCTGCTTATGTCATCTACTATAAGTTCACCTGCACTCTTATAAAAGTCAGACTTGTGCATTGGGACTTCTGTAAAGTACTGTGTTCTGTAATCTGTGTTCTTAGAACTTAGACAGGCAGGGGTTCTGTTCTCACTGGGCGTGTGTGTGTGTGTGTGTGTGTGTGTGTGTGTGTGTGTGTGTGTGTGTGTGTGTGTGTGTGTGTGTGTGTGTGTGTGTCTAGGCAGAAGGGCAGAAGTATGCATCCCACAGTTACTGCTCCAATACCATGGTTTGACAGTATTTTGAATATTGCAGATGCCTACACATCCATCTTATGCAGCCCACCCAACATCTTGCCACCCACATGGCATGCTGATGTAATCTACTATAAGTTTACCTGCAGCCTTGAAAAAGCCAGATTTGTGCCATGGCACTTGTGTAAAAATGCTGAGTTCTGTATTCTATATACTTAGATACATAGGGGTTCCAGTCTCACTGCAGTCAAGTGTGTGTGTGTGTGTGTGTGTGTGTGTGTGTGTGTGTGTGTGTGTGTGTGTGTGTGTGTGAGCTCTTGCTTGACATTACAGAGAGCATTTTACACCAGCATGTGGGACACTGTTATATTGTCCTCAACAGATACTTCTGATGTTATCTTGCCATATCACTGGGATGATCTCAGGACTGATGTGGGTCAATATTACATACAATGGATTTCATACCTCTCAACTCTCCTGATTTGTGTAAAATGTCCAGTTTTTGTCTCAAATTTGTGATCTCTTCCTCATCACATTTTGGTTTTCTGGCAAATAATTGGCATGTCATTGCAGATTGCATTCAGAAACCAATGACAGACATTTGAGTTTCTAACTTCATGTTCATTGGAAAGTGCAGTCCACATTACAACCATTCTATCAACTTTCTAAGTTTGGAAGAGGTAATATTAAAAATGTGGCCCTATTTTAGGACCTTTGTCTCCCTATATTTATGACTTTTTCCAGATTTCTTGTTCTAACAGGTTGATAGGTATGTGTGTGTTTCATTATAACACATTTCTATGTGAGATCCATGTTAAATATGTTCCTATTTCTGGTGAAATATCTATGCATTATGCTGGCCTTTGTGCAGATGTGTTGTACTACCAGATTGACAGCTATATGTGAGGCCCTTGTGATAATTGTGGCATTTTGCGCAAATCCACAGACTGTATGTGCTCTGCTTGAAACAGAATTGATATCTGCATTCTCTTACACAGTTTCCTGACCAGCAACACTGTTGCCAGCCATGAAACCTAGCTTAGACACACCGCATGGCATTAATATGCATTGCGAGCTGCTGCTAACTGCACACTGTCACTCAAACTTGTAAATTCCATGTAGGCTTTGCGCAGAGCCTACACAGAGTTTATTGAATCTTATGGAATGGATAGACACATACATTATATAGGATACAGGGGTATAGTATTATTAAAAATCTTTCATACCTTGCAGTTTCAGTATGGTGCATGTAATCATGCATATTGCATGAGTGCATAGTATTTCCCACACTGTGTAATATGTATATTATGTCTGAAGTGCTCAAGTCAATAATGAGTGATGGTGACCTATGAATAGTTATCTGACCATCCACACAGTTTCATAGTTTTAATGTTAACATTATAGAAGTAGACAACCAGCAGGGCAAGTCTATTCCTGAATGCACCAAGATGTATACCTTGACTCTGTGTAAACAAGCCAAGATGCACATATACACTATTATACATACATATAGATAGATAGATAGACAGATAGATAGATGATATAGATATAGCTATAGATAGATATAGATATAGATATAGATGTGTACATAGATACACAGATAGATACAGAAGAATAGCTAGGATGGGGCAAAGGGGCAGCCTCCAAAGATGCAAGCTGTTAAGAGGTGTGATCCGTCCATAGTGCAATGCCAGTATTCACTTCCATACCAACATTTCTGAATGCTGATAAGGAAATGAATTCTGATGCTGCTTTTCTTTTAATATTAGGAATGAGCACTTCATGTGTGCTATAAGTTGTAGCAAGCGGTTTGGTATGCATTTTAAAAATAGAAGACTTTCTCGTTCCTCAGGTAGATGAGCCAACTATTGCACAGTAGATATATATATATATATATATATATATATATATATATATATATATATATATACTGTATATCACTTATTAGTGAAAACACCCAAAGTCGACTGCAAGAATATCAACTACATATGGTTGAAAACATAGACGATAACATGGCCTTATACATGCACTGAGAAACAGCCGGGCTCATGCAATTTATACTTTCTGAAAACAAAATAAAACATTGTTTTTTGCAGGGGGAGAAGTCCCCCATACCCCATGCTAATTATATATAGTAACTCCAAGCTCATATAAATACAGGGTAAGGGCAAATTTCACAACCTCTGAATGTGTGTAGTCTCGCACACCTGTCAGTCAACTGCCTAGTCAACCATATATAGTCAAATAGGCAGCTGTCAGCCTTAGACACACTCTAGTACACAGGTATATGAGTATATATATATATATATATATATATATATATATATATATATATATATATATAATTATATATATATATATATATATATATATATATATATGTATATATAAAATTATATATATATATATATATATATATATATATATATATATATATATATATATATATATATATATATATATATATATATATATATATATATATATATATATATATATATAATTTTTTTTTTTTTTTGGGTAGACTTACTTAGGCCTAAAAGATCTGCATTCAACAACTGTTTAGTTGACCCCATATGGCTAGCTTAACAGATAGTCAACAGGTATGCGACATACCACAATTCTTGGCATTATGGAATATTCCTTTTTTCTCAATATTGTGCAGTCTTGGAGGTAGCATATGTACTTAACAGGGGTGTGGGGTTATATGGGTCATGCTCGCTGGAAAAAACAATTTTTTGTTTTTATTTTATAAATAAACACAAAGGCAGCTACCAAAAGTCGGAGTCAAACAAAACCAGTAATAATCAAAACGAAGACCAGTCTGAGTACTATGGTCCAAAAGGGTCTATATTAGAACGTAGAAATTTCATTATTTCAAACATTCTAACATCAACCCCTATTCATCGAATGCTGAAAATAGCGAAACAACAGATAACCAAATTTTTTCCTAGGGAAAGAATGTGGTTGTCCATTTCTGTCATTTTGCTATTTTCAACACTGTGGTGGAAAGTTACGGGTCGGGTTCAGGTAAGTGTGCGACTGGGCGTGGGTTATGTGAGTTTGGGTTAGGGCGCGAGGAAGGTACGTGTGCGATAGTGTGGACATGAGGGTTAGGGTGGGTTAGGTGAGTTAGGGTTAGGGCGCGGGTGAGGTGAGTGTGTGATAGTGACTGACCTTAGGGTTAGGGTTTGGGTTAAGGTAAGTGGATAGTTAGTGTTCTTTGTACAGTTTAGTGTAGGGTTAGCTGCAAGATTTTGGGTGTATGTGTGTGGATTGTTGTTTGTTTGGTGTGCTTGTGTTGTGTGTATGTGTTTTGGAACAGTGAATTTTTTCCCTAGGAAAAAATTTGCTGTTCTGAATGTTCGATGTTGTCAGCATTCGCTGGATAGGGGTCGATGTTAGAACATTCAAAATAATGAAATTTCGATGTTCTAATATAGACTCGGTCCAGAACATACACTTTAATATAAACGAAAATAAAATCTGATAAAATACAGATAAGTGCTTTCAGGTTAAAAACCCTTCTTCAGATCAATAAAAACTTACATTGTTACCTCCTATATAAATACAATCATAACCAATCAGTGACAAAAACTAATTAAAGCAAATTAATGATGTTCAGTATATTCCGTAACTTGGTCGGTCGATTAAAACATTAAAAAACAATCCAGAATAATCTTCACTGCATTATAGCCAATGAGGAATATAACATACATAAATTGTAATTGGTCCTTATATGATGTTATATAACCAATTAAGATGAAAAGCAAAAGGAGTTCATCCAATGAGTGATCAGAATCAAGCCGCAGTCATCTGGGGACAACTCAGAGAACTTGCTATCAGACTAACATTCAACGACAGGTAATTATAGACCAATTAAAATCATTCTTGGTTCTTAAATAGCCAGTGGTGAATGTACCACAGATGGAATCTTATATGCTAAGCAAACTATCTTTGCCAATCAGAGATAAGCTATCTTCCAGTGTACATTGTGAGAGAAATAAAAAAAGATAAAAGAGATGTTCCAATACGTGGTTATTGTTGATAAGGATTCTTAAATACCTTCCTAAAGCAATTTTTAAGTTATTGTTGCCCATTAAAAAAAACATAACAAATAAAAACATTTTATGTTTAAAACAGGTTCAAAATATATGCACTGTTCTCTGGCCAAATTCAGTCTTTCAACACTATAAAATGATCCATAATATTTGTCTTTCTTAATCAACCAGTAAATAGTATAAGAGAAATATGATATTAAAACCAATCAAGCACAGATAAACACATGCATTCATTGTAACAGCCAATAGGATATATAACTTGGAAGAAATTTTGCTTAGTTGAGCATACTGCTGTTCACCAATCAAAGAGTAAAGCATCAATTAATAATCACTACCAGTAAAACGTCAAGGATGTCATACTTGACAAATACACTATTATTAAACCTATCAACGTTATACAATCCATCCCCTTGCTTTTCTGTATAGATTCAGAAAGCAACGATGCCAATAATACATTATCAGACTGTATTTGTTCAGCAGATGGTTTTAAACCAATCAAAATAATATGGTATGCTTAAATAGCCAATAATAAGTAAAACATGGAATAAATCTTACTGGTTGACCATACTGCCATTTAACAATCAAGAATAAAGAAATGATTGATGGTCACTACCAGTGAAACAAAGGATATATTTCTTTACACATTTAATAAACTAGTGGGTTCTTTGTTAAGAAATATTTAGTTCCTTGAATCGTCAGAGGAAAATGTAGAAT